>NC_028638.1:22255691-22321127 GCF_001406875.1 Solanum pennellii | reverse complement strand
ATATATATATATATATATATATAGAGAGAGAGAGAGAGAGAGAGAGAGAGATACATACATACATACATAGATACATACACACACATTTAATGATTAATCCCTATATAATTTTGTCCCTAAACCACAAACCACCTTATTGACTGTTGTGCAGCGTCTCCAAAGCTTCCGTTTTGCATGTTTCTCGATTTTGAATTTGAATAATGGAGTTAGAGATATAGACTGAAGAAAATCATAGTTGGTTGAATTATTTCTTTAAGATTTGTATCTTTATTTCATGCGTTTACATGCGTGCCCATTGTTTGTTGGAATCTCGATTGATGTTTCCTTGTTGCTTCATTTATGTTAAATATCTTATTTTACACTTCAGTGAGATTTCTCGATGGTTGAAAATCAGAGGTATAGGAGTTTTTGATTTAAAAAATTTAAGATAAATTTTCTTTTTTTTGTTCTCAGTATATTTTGTTGTGGATTGAGTTCTTGTGATAAGATAGTTCTAAAATTATTTATTTATTTGATATTTTTGGGATATTACTTTGAACAATTTTACATTTAATTTAATTAAAAAAGGTATTGTTTTGTGAAATCCGATGATAATTTTTCAGAGGAGATGGAATGTCTGTTATAATTATATTCGAAAGAAATTAATAATATTTAAATTTTATTGTTTTACTTTTCCCATTTCTTAGAATGCCACGTTACTCTGTCATTTCATTATATGTGTTTTACTTTAATAAAAAATGAAGTTTATAAAGTTTTTATTACTTTCTTCAACTTTACTCGTTAAATTTAAACACATAAAATAAAATGATAGAGTAACATGAAATTCTAAGAAATTGAAAAAGGAAAACAATAAAACATAAATATTGGTCCTTTCTTTTAGATATAATAATAACAATCATTCGATCTATTCTAATAAATCATCAAATGATTTTAGAAAATAAAACCCTTTTAGCTAAATTGAATTTAAAATTGTGTAAAATAGTATCCCAATAGATTTTAAATAAATAGACAATTTTAAAAAATATCATCACTACAACTGAGTTGCAAGTACTATCTTGTCATATGACTTTTGCACGGATGAGATTTGATAAAGTAACATATTATGTTAAGAAGGTGGAGGGGGTGAGGAGAGATTGCAAGGCTAAGGCGTTGTCTAGGGGAGCCACTAATTCTTGTAATTTTCAGGGCTTCTATTCTAGAGGATCTGGTTGACCAAGGCTGGTAGCAAAGAGAATTTAGTCCGCTATGCCCGCCTCTACAGGTAACTACTAGGGAACTCCATCTTGTAATTTTCACAATAGCCAGGGAGTTGCACATTTTAGAGGTAAAAAACCATCTTCAGGTCACACTTGCTACAATTGTGGAGACCCTGTGCATATAAGGAGATATTGTCCTCATTTGTGTGTATTGGATTCCCCACAACAGTCATCTATATTTGTGGTACCCACGGGGAATGATAATAATGGTAGAGGACATCAACAAGGTAGACGAGGAGGTATTTAAAAAGGTTGTGGAGGTAAAGAAAATAGTGCTGGAGGCAAAGGTAACTCGCAAAAAGGCATGGAAGTAGCTCGTCATAATGATAGGGCTCAATGTTATGTTGTTCCAGGCAAGAATGAGGTAGAGGCGTTTGAAGTGGTGATTAGATTTTTGCATTGATTTAGCGCATTATATTCGTCCCATTCCATCCTTTCATACAGCAAGACTCTGACAGAATTAACAAAGCTGAAGGCTCATATCCTAGAGCTTCTTGATAAGGGATTAATTTGCCCTACTGCTTCCACATGGGGTTCTCAAAATTAGATTGTTAAGAATAAGTACGGTAGCATGAGAGTCTGTATAGATTATCTACAATTGGATAGGGTCAATATTCTAAATAAGTATCCCTTGCGTCGAATAGATGATCTCTTAGACAAATTTCAAGGGGCACTGATTTTCTGTAAGATTGGTCTAAGATCAAGTTACCTTCAATTTAAAATTAGGTCGTTGGATGTGCCCAAGATGGCATTTAGAACTTATTATGGGAACTTTGAATATTTTGTTATATTTGTTGGTTTGACAAATGCACCCGCAACTTTCATAAAATTAATGAATGGGTGTTCAAACCATTTATGAATTCATTTGTGATAGTATTTATTGATTATATTCTGCTCCATTCGAAGAGCATGGGAGAGCATGCCGACCATCATCGTATCACTCTAGGTGTTCTTGGGATAGAAAAGTTGCTGCTGATTTGTTCTACAAATATGTGGTTAAGTACTTTGGTGTTCCGGCTGACATTGTGAGTGATAGAGATACAAGGTTCACTGGTAGATTTTGGAAAACTTTGTTCAATATGATGGGAACTGAGTTAAAATTTTCTACTGCGAATCATCCACAAACAGATGGACAGACAGAAAGAATTAATCACTTGTTGGAAGAATACTTGAGGCACTATGTGACAGCAAGTCAACGGAATTGGGTGAAATTGTTAGACACTGCGCAATTCTGCTATAATCTACACAAGTCGTCTGCAACAGAAATGAGCCCTTTTGAAACCGTTTTAGGCAAATAGCCTATGACGCCACTAGATGTTGCCAAATCTAAAAATCATGGAAAGTGTCCAGCAGCATACAGGGTTGCAAGGGATATTACTTGAAATGTTATCTCAGGCACATGATAGCTTGCGCAAGGCTCAACAGCGCATGAAGAAGTATCTTGATCAACGTCGTCGCTCAGTTGAGTTCAAGGTGGGTGACAAGGTGTTACTGAAAATTACTCCACAAATGTGGAAACAGATTGTAAGTAAGCATAGACATCAGGGTTTGATTCCTAAGTATGATGGTCCATTCGAAGTGGTGAAACAAGTGGGTGAAGTTGCTTATAGATTAAAGTTGCCAGAAAGGTTGAAAATTCAACCCACTTTCCATGTGAGTTTCTTGAAACCTTACTTTGCAGATGCAGATGATCCGAACAGAAACAGGTCAAAGAGAGCTCCTCCATCAGTACCTACGAAGTATGATGCTGAAATTGAGAAGATCCTTGATCACTAGGTTTTGGGCACACGTATGAAAAATACTAAGACAAAATTCTTGGTTTACTGGAAAGGCAAGAGTGCAGCTGATGCAGTTTGGGAGAAGGCGAAAAAATTATGGTAGTTTGATGCTCAAATCGAGGACTATCTTAAAACAGTCTCAATGAGGACATCGAGTTCAAGTGGTGCGGGTGGTCTGTTAGACCCGTAAACTACTTGATCTAACTACGTGCAGACATGTCAAGGACTTGGGCATTGGTCTTGACATGAATGGGGGCAAAACAGTGCAACACAGGTTCAAGGTGCTTGGGTGTTGGCAAGGCAGCTTGAACATGCAAGGCTTACGTGCGGGCTAGAGTCATTGGCAAGGCCGCGTGTTGGCTTGACAAGGCAAAGCTGTGAAGACTTGACAATGGCAAGAACAAAGGCAGTTCACGTGAATTGCTTAAATAAAACTAAGTGTTGGAGGACAGCTAAAATATTCTAAGTGTTGGAAGCTGACTGAAATATTCTAAGTGTTGGAATGTATCCTGAAATATTCTAAGTGTTAGAATATTAGTATTTCGTGTGGATAAGGATGTAATTTGAATTAGATTCTATCTGTTAGAAATATAGCTGTTGGAAACTTAGTATGAATCCTGTGATGACAAGTGTCGGACAGGTGTCATTTGTAACTGCCGCATGTAACTGCCATGTGCAGAAATTTTATTAAGGGTTGAAATTTCGTCTAAGTCTTAGAGAGTGTGTTTTCTGGTCTTAGACAAATTCGTGAAGCCTTCCCTTTGTATGAATTATAAGATTAATAAAGGTTGGGACGAGTTCCTGTAAATGTTGTTTGTTGTTTAACTTTGTTGATTAAAGTATTTTTATACTTAGTCAAATTTGTGGGTGTAAGATAGACTGAGTGTTGCAGGGCGTTTGCAAGACTGCCTATGGTGGTGTTCGATAAAAATAAATCGACCCTCTTTCAATTGGTATCAGAGCACGGTTGAACGATGGTGAAAAACGCAGAATTGTGGGAACTTGCATGAAAAATTGAAGCATTCGTTGGGTTTACATATGATATTTTGGGAGACCCTTCGTTTGTGGATTTGTTTACACAAGTCATTGATTTGAGACTTAACACTGAGAAAGTTCAGGGGGAGATTGGTGTATATCGACAGAATGTTGACAAACACATCACTGAAATCTTTGATTTTTGTTCCACAACTACACAACAACTTGAGGGACTGCACAAGGAAAATGAGAACCTTCGTGCAGAGATCGTTGTATTGTGTCGGGCTGTGGCTACGTTGAGTTCAAATTGTGTTGAATCATCTAAGGTTAAAATTCCAGAACCTAAGGCCTTTAGTGGTACAAGAAGTGCTATGGAACTGGAAAACATCATTTGGGACATGGAACAGTATTTTACTGCTGCAAGGGTGCCTGACACTGACAAGTTAAACATTACCACAATGTACTTGACGGGTGATGCTAAACTTTGGTGGAGAACTCAAAATGCATATGATGTAAGTGCTGGTCGTCCTAGAATTGATACGTGGGATAAGTTAATAAAAGAAATGAGTGATCAATTTCTTCCTAGCAACGCCTCTTGGCTTGCAAGGGATAAGTTGAAAAGGCTAAGGCAGACAGGTTTGGTGAGGGAATACATTAAAGAATACACCTCTGTGATGTTAGACATTCAAAACTTGTCTGATGAGGATAAATTTCACATAATTCATTTAGGTTATGCAAGGCTACGCTCAAAATGAACTTCGGAGGCAGAATGTTAAATATCTGCCTGGCGCAATTGCTGTTGCAGATTCGTTGGTTGATTTATGGATGACTCGTGCTTTTACGGATGTTCCTTCTACTTCAAAAACTAAGAAAAAGGGGTATGTTCCATTCCCCTTTCTTATCGTTCTTTTTCATAGTTTTTGAAGTAGAAGGAACACCCGTCAAAGCACGAGTCGTCCATAAATCAACCAACGAATCTGCAACAGCAATTGCGCCAGGCAGATCTTTTACATTCTGCTCAGAAGTTTGTTTTGAGCGCAACCGTGCATACCCGAAATGAAGTTGTGTAATTTATCCTCATCAAACATGTTTTGAATGTCTAACATCATAGAGGTGAATTGTTTAATGTATTCCCTCACCGAACCTGTCTGCCTTAGCCTTTTCAACTTATCCCTTGCAAGCCAAGAGGCGTTGCTAGGAAGAAATTGATCACGCATTTCTTTTATTAACTTATCCCACGTATCAATTCTAGGATGACCAGCACTTACATCATCTGCATTTCGAGTTCTCCACCAAAGTTTAGCATTACCCGTCAAGTACATTGTGGTAATGTTTAACTTGTCAGCGTCAGGCACCCTTGCAGCTGTAAAATACTGTTCCATGTCCCAAATGAAGTTTTCCAGTCCTTTAGCACTTCTTGCACCACTAAAGGCCTTAGGTTCTGGAATTTTAACCTTAGATGATTCAACACGATTTGAACTCAACGTAGCCACAGCCCTACACAATACAACGATCTCTGCACGAAGGTTCTCATTTTCCCTGTGCAGTCCCTCAAGTTGTTGTGTAGTTGTGGTACAAAAATCAAAGATTTCAGTGATGTGTTTGTCAAAATTCGGTCGATATACACCAATCTCCCCCTGAACTTTCTCAGTGTTAAGTCTCAAATCAATGACTTGTGTAAACAAATCCACAAACGAAGATCTCCCAAAATATCATCTGTAAACCCAATGAATGCTTCAATTTTTCGTGCCAGTTCCCACTGTTCTGCGTTTTTCACCATCGTTCAACCGTGCTCTGATACCAATTGAAAGAGGGTCGATTTATTTTTATCGAACACCACCCTAGGCAGTCTTGCAAACGCCTGCAAGACTCAGCCTATCTTACACCAACAAATTTGACTAAGTATAAAATTACTTTAATCAGCAAATTTAAACAACAAACAACATTTACAGGAACTCGTCCCAAACTTTATTAATCTTATAATTAATACAAAGGGAAGGCTTCATGAATTTGTCTAAGGCCAGAAAACACACTCCCTAAGATTAGACGAAATTTCCACCCTTAATAAAATTTCTGCATATGGCAGTTACATGCGGTAGTTACAAATGACACCTGTCCGACACTTGTCATCACAGGATTCAAACTAAGTTTCCAACAACTATATTTCTAACAGATAGAATCTAATTCAAATTACATCCTTATCCACACGAAATATTAATATTCTAACACTTGTAATATTTCAGGCTATATTCCAACACTTAGAATATTTCAGCCAACTTCCAACACTTAGAATATTTTAGCTGTCCTACAACACTTAGTTTGATTTCAGCAATTCACGTGAACTGCCTTTTTTATTGCCATTGTAAAGTCTTCACAGCTTTGCCTTGTCAAGACACACGCTGCCTTGCCAATGACTCTAGCCCGCACGTAAGCCTTGCATGTTCAAGCTGCCTTGCCAACACCCAAACACCTTGAACCTGTGTTGCACTGTTTTTCCCCTATTCATGTCAAGACCAATGCCCAAGTCCTTGACATTTCTACACGTAGTTAGATCAAGTAGTTTACGGGTCTAACAGACCACCCTCACCACTTGAACTCGATGTCCTCATCAAGACTGTTTTAAGATAGTCCTCGATTTGAGCATCAAACTGCCATAAGTCTTTTGCCTTCTCCCAAATTGCATCAGCAGCATTCTTGCCTTTCCAGTGAACCATGAATTCTGTCTTAGTATTATTCTTACTTATGCCCATAACCCGGTGATCAGGGATCTTCTCAATCTCAGCATCATACTGTGTAGGTACTGATGGATGAGCCCTCTTTGACTTGTTTCTGCCTGGATCATCTGCATCTGCAAAGTAAGGTTTCAAGAAACTCACATCGAAAGTGGGATGAATTTTCAAACTTTCTGGCAAATTTAATCTATAAGCAACTTCGCCCACTCATTTCACCACTTCGAATGGACCATCATACTTAGGAATCAATCCCCGATGTCTATTCTTACTTACAATCTATTTCAAGATTTGTGGAGTACGTTTCAGTAACACCTTGTCACCTACATTGAACTCAACTGAGCGACGATGTTGATCAACATACTTGTTCATGCGCTGCTTAGCCTTGCGCAAGCTATCCTGTGCCTTTGATAACCTTTTTAGTCTGTCCCTTGCAACCCTCTATACTGCTGGATACTTTCCCTGATTTTTAGTTTTGGCAACATCTAGTGGCGTCATAGGCTGTTTGCCTAGAACGATTCAAAAGGGCTCATTTCTGTTGCACACGACTTATGCAGAATTTAGCAGAACTGCGCAGTGTCTAACAATGTCATCCAATTCCGTTGACTTGCTGTCACATAGTGACTCAAGTATTCTTCCAAAAAGTGATTAATTCTTTCTGTTTGTCCATCTGTTTGTGAATGATTCAGAGTAGAAAATTTTAACTCAGTTCCCATCATATTGAACAAAGTTGTCCAAAATCTACCAGTGAACCTTGTATCGCTATCACTCACAATGTCAGCCGGAACACCAAAGTACTTAACCACATATTTGTAGAACAAATCAGCAGCAACTTCAGATTAACATAGTTCAGGTGCAGCAACAAAAACAGAATATATCTAAAAAACCTGTCAACTTCCACCATGATAGATGCTTTACCGTCAACTTTACGGAATCCAGAAATGAAATCCATGCTTACTGATAGCCACGGCCTTCCAGGAACAGGCAAAGGTTGCAACAAACCTGCTTCCTTTTTACGTTCTTTCTTGTCAACTTGACAAACATGACAAGTCTGACGTATGGCTCTATATCGTCTTCCATCTTTGGCCTAGAAAACCAAATATGCTATAATAACTTGTTCTAATATAATAAACAAACTAGGACCCACAATATCCATCGATTTGCACAAAAAAAAGAAGCAAAGAACCCTGCCTAAAACAAATAAATCAAGTGCACAGATAACCCACTATTATCATAAAAGACAGATGAGCACACAATTATGTTATCATCATTTTGAACTTATGCAAAATTGGGAAACGCTACCATTGCGACGATACCAAAAATAGTCACGGGGAATCAAAATTAAGGACAGAGAGCAACTCGAACTAGAAACGAATTGGTAACAATGGTCTGATTGATAAGACCACTCAACATGAAAAGATGCCCAGCAAAATATGTCCTCACATGAAATCGACCGGAAAGCTTAATCGGACTAAAATACCTCACTAAACCAGTCCAACTCTCTTAGTAAAGACATGAACATTAGCACCAAACTTCTTCCAAAAATTCTGAAATAAAGGACATCACATTAGCCTTCCAGATAATCGAATCAACATAGAAAAATCTAACATCTCGGTCGACAACCACTCTACTTTCTAGCATGGAAAGACGCGACTTAATCAAAGCGCGATGGATTAAATAAACAGTGAGCAAAACACTCTATTTCCTGAACAATAAAGAAACTCCAGGGACATCTATATCACGCATAAATGGACAAACGTGATGTAGAAATATGAGAGAAAAGATTATGTGAAACCAGACAAATATAAGATAGATTCATATTAAGGTAAGAAAAGCAAAAAAGAAAAGAAAAAAAATGAATCGAACAACAAACAACCCCCTAAGTCTTATAAATCCCACAACTATCGATCAAATATTTTTTATACCTTCAAAATTCCTAAGTAGATGAGTTAGAAATAAACAAATGACCAAGACTTAACAGAGAGTACATACAAACAGTAAAAGGAAGATGTAATCCCTTTGGAAAATGACATTTTCATACAATAACACCAAAACTAGACAAATAGTAAAGATGTGCAAATATATTTTCGTACAAGTATACATTTAACTAACAACCAGACTTCTAGGACAAGCAAATAGCCATGACACAAAACCTCAAACTAGGCAATAGTGTTCCTATTCCCTGAAACTTTACATAAAGAAAAGAAACGATGAAGAACGACAAACCAAATGAAAAAACACTAAGAAATGTAGAGATTTAAAGAATCGCTAAATTTGCTTAAACCGGAAGCTTCCAAAAGGTTTAACATATCAGCATTTAGGCACGGAAATAATAACCATATTATCAAAGGACAAATGGGTATTACAGAATTACGCTACCCTCTACCGGACTCCATAGTTTTCATATTAAGACAGGCATCACATCAAAATAAGAACAAGATGCGAGTAAGACGGTCGAGAAGCAGAACCAACGAGATAAAAAAAACAAAGAAACAAAACAGTCAATAAAGAAGATAGCAGAATAGAATAGAGTCAAAAATAAAGCATAAGCGGGGGTAGGGTATTACCTTCTTCGGAGAAGTGAGCAGAGAACGAGCGCGAGCAAAGGCGATTCTACCACCAGCTCCAAAACTTCGTCAGCAGGAAGAGAGACACGCAGGATAGAGAACGGAATCGAATCGACGAGTACCCGCTATTTGTTCTTGACAATACTTTCTAAGTCTCGATGTTTTCACTCATGTTTTCTGTTAAATTAGAAATACTTTGGATTCAAAAAATTACTAACCTTCTGTGACCGCTTTAGATTCAAAAGAAAAAAAATCCTTCCCCTTTTCCCCAATAACAGAAAATATGTTATATAGGAGGGGAAATAAAGGTTCCTAAAGGACAAAAGGTCATAATTGGAACTCCGAAATGATTCCCCAAAATTAAAATTCTTTCACCATTTTAGCACAACCCATTTTTTCTGTCAAATTCAGACCATTCTAAAATAGGACGGGCGACGGAAGACTGGGTTTAACTCAGCTGTCCTTGGCGCGATGTGACTCAATCTCACGCCACCAAGGACAGAATAACGTTCTGTTGACGGTGAAATTGCAGACCTGCCATTTTACTGAATTCGTACAAATCAAAAGGGACGTTTGGAGAAGAAACAAAGTTTTGTATTGGCTTGCTTTTTCGTATGCAATCCATTATTCACTCTCATGGCTCGCGCGTGTAGGTTCTTCCACTGAAGAGGGACATTAAGATTAGCGCAGCTCACACGTTTTCTGCTCTCTATACGCGTAAGAAAAGAAAAGAAGAAGAGGAAAGTGTAGATGGGTCGGGTTTCCCATTGGAGTGGGCTGAAGGTTGGGCCTATTTACTATGAGTTGGAATTTGTTTGATCTTGGACCATTCGGAATTGGGTCTACTGAAAGTTGTAAAATAATTGCCCGAAATGGCTTTAGGATAAACAAATTAGCAGAGTTAAATCACTTGGTGAATTCCACGAAAATAAATAAAAGAGATGAATAAACATAAATTAATTTGACAAGCTTATTAATTTTAACAAAAATAAAATAATTGACTTACCAAAATAAATAATCCAAAAATACAAGTTATTATAAGGCTAATCGAAATAGTAACGTATTCAAACGAAATAATAAGAGTCTTGCCCAATGCTATTATTATCTTTTATTATTATTATTATTATTATTTTTAATATTATTATTATTATTATTATTATTATTATTATTATTGTTATTATTATTATTTTATTACCATTATGTGAAACTAATTATTTTAGAACGTTTAAAGTTGAAGAAGCTCGATAAATCAATATTTGCCTGGGGGGAGGAGGGGTTGAAATTGGGTTTCAACAACTATTATTATCAATTTTTAAAGATTTTTTCCATTGCTACTCACATGAATAATATGACCAAAAAGGTGATACTACTTGAATAGACTGAAAAATGTGAGGAAAGCTTCCAATAACTCAAGACTCTATTGACCAACTCACCTACTCTAGGATTACCGATTGAAGTTAAACATTTTATTGTGTATTGTGAGGCATCAAATTTTTGTATGGATGTTGTGTTGATGCAGGATAAGAATGTTATAGCTTATATATTATGACAATTAAAGGTGAATTAGAGGATTTATCCAACACATGACTTAAAGTTTGCAGCGGTAGTTTTTACTATTATGATTTGGTTACGTTACCTATATGACATTAAGCGTGAAGTGTTTACTGATCATCGTAGTTTACAACATGTGTTTAGTCAAAAAGATATGAATTTGAGACAATCAGTTGGATGGAGTTACGTAAAGATAATGATGTCACCATCCAATACCATCCGGGCAAGTTCAATGTGGTGGCGAACACTTTGAGTTGAAAAGTGGTGAGTATGGGTAGTTTTGCTTGCTTGAGTGTATCCAAGAGACCTCTGGCCAAATAAGTTTAGACCTTGGATTCTAAATTCATGCAATTAATCTTAGTAACAAGTGGGGTATTATCTACTATTGAAGTGAGGGCCATATTATATGATGAGATCAAGGTCAAGCAATTTGAAGATGGAAATTTGGAGGAGCTTAGAATGAAGATTTCAATGGGTAAGGAAAAAGAGACTACTCTTGATGCGAATGGTATACTTAACTTTAAGGGTAGGATATGTTTACCTAGAGTAGATGGCTTGATTGGTAAAATTTTTCCAGAGGCTCACAGTTCGCGATATTCTATTCATCTAGATGTGAGAAAGATGTATATAGATCAGAAACAAATTTAGTGGTGGTGGTATATGAAGAAGGACAATGTTGTGTTCATGTAGAAGTGTCAAAATTGTCAATAAGTGAAGTATGAACAACAAAGGCCTACAGGTTTGCTTTAAGGAATGCCAATTCTGAATTGGAAGTGGGAGAAAATAGCCATTAACTTTGTGGTTGTTCTTCCCAAGACCTTGGAAAATTTTACTCTATGTTGGTAGTGGTTGATAGATCGACTAAGTCAACCCATTTTATTCCGGTAAGAATAAATTCTAATGCTTAACAATTAGCAGAAGTGTATGTGAAAGATATCGTGAGGTTGCATAGCGTACCCCTTTCTATTATATCATATCATGATACCCAATTCACTTCAAAGTTTTAGAGGAAATTACAAGATGAAATGGGCACACAAGTCACTTTTAATATAGCCTTCCATCCATAGATAGATAAGCATTCATTGAGGACTATTCAAGGGTTAGATGATATATTGTTACCATGTGAGATTAATTTTTTATGGCATTTTCTTGCTTTTATGCGAATTTTCTTATAATAAAAGTTATCTCTCCTGCATAGATATGACAACATATGATCCGCTCTATTGTTATATGGCGGAGATGTAAATCCTTTGGGGGTTGATTTAATGAAGGAGGCTCAACATAAGGTGAGGAGTATTCAAGCTAATGTTCTAGAAGCCCAGAGTAGACAAAAAAAAGTATGCAAGTCTATAAGGTGAGAAACATGTTATTTCAATCCGGTGAAAATCCTCTTCTTAAGGTATCATTCATGAAAAGGGTGATAGATTTGGTAAGAAGGGTAAGCTAAGTCCTAGGAACATTGGTCCATTTGATATTCTTGAGTGTGTGGAATTTGAAGAGTATAGGTTAGCTTTACCTCCTAATTTATCAAATATTCATCTAAATTCCATGCATCCACGGTTAAAAGGCATAACAGTGATGGTAATTATGTCATTATATGGGACTTTATTATGTTAGAAAAGGACCTTCAATATGAGGAGGAACCGACTACAGTCCTTGATCATTATTTGTGCATGTTGAGCACCAAAGAGATTATGTCCATGAAGGTTCAATGGAAGCATCGACTAGTTGAGGAAGATACATTGGAAATTGAGTAGGATATGCAAGACAAGTATCCCTAATTATTCATCAAATCAAGTACTACTCCATTCCTTTATTATTCTATTTTTTCCTAAGTTGTCACTCGAGGAGAAGTGAAGGGTAAGTTTGTATCTATTGTAACGAGCTGGTTCCATCTTTATATAAATGACAATAAGGGAAATTGTTTGTCTGAAAACTTTTTTTTAGTATTTTGAATTTTCCAAACGTAGTCCAGATTTGGATGAAATAAAAATCACTAAGGTGTAGGGAAATCAAGTAACAATCACGTGAATCACTTATGATTTTAATTGCATGAGTAGTTAGATAACTCGTTAGTGAATCCGTATGACTTTACACAATTTAATTTGGGTGAGAGAGGTCGCAAAACCAAGACTGCTAGATTGATGGCCTAAGGATTGATTCGACATGAGGTTCAGCTAGAGAGGGTGAACCCTAGTACCATATCTGACACTCAACTCGAGAGACGGTGTCGGGTAAAGTGTAGGTTGGTCTTCAAGCGGTATGTGGTTTTCCAATAGGAATTCATTCGAAACGGGGTAAGTTTCTCGACAGAGAAATTATTTTCAATTAAATCTTAGCTTACTCACTTTTTTCTACAAATTTTCTATCGAAAGCATGAGCCTTATAATTTATATTAACTTGTATTGTTGTCACATCCCATGTAATCCCCCTCATACTTGATTATCCTAAAATATCTACTGTTTATACTACTTCTGACAAATCCCTTATTTGATATTAGAAAGAGTCGTGTCACCCCATTTTTAATTTTAATGTTTTTATTCATAGATCTCTTTAGCTACGACTAATTATTATAGAATTCTAAAAAGCTACATATTCTCGAAACCTCTCCCTTGGGACCCAAAAATAAATGAATAGCTGAGCATCATTTCGAGAGCATAACTTTATACCAACCCTACGAGGTCGACGCAACACTACATGACAACATGGTCGAAATAATCAAAGAAGCCCAAAATAACAACAAATGGGAAAAACTGGTTTCTCAACTAGATATACTATCCAAATAGGTGATGGGATAGGAACAACAAGCGAGGTAGAGGGAAATGAACTTTTCCCTTTGAGAGTGCAATCATTCAAAAAAGTACGGGGATATGCAATGCAATAATGCCCTTTCACTCATTCAACAAAACCTCAAATAACAAAACAAGAAGTTGAATTACATGAAGGACAACATTTGGATGCTAAATGAAACAACCACTACAAACTCCATGATGATTTAGCTCCAACATGCTCAAATTAGCTATTTGATGAAAGGTCATACCCACCTTTCACCGAGGACTCACCTAAGCCGCTGTCAGCTACAGACCCAGAGTAGGACCTAAAAAATGAAATCTTCTCTTTGGCAACAGACAATCAAAGTCAAACCTTTTTGAAGACGAGCATACGATGTGACTTGAACCACGCCCTCACTTCACGTCTTCTGACAGCGGTTAGAACGGCAATGACTCTATCTTTCTTCTCTGATTCCTATCGATTTTCCCAAAGGCTTCTCTTCTGACTGTGCTCGTTGGGGAATACGGACTTTCTTGCTCTATTTGATTCAGGACCTCTTGCTGCTGCGTCTCTTTCAGATTCGATTCTTAATAAAAGAAAAAGATTGTTGGCCTGGCTATTCCGATTGAGAATACGGAAGAGGCTATGAAATAGAAAAAAGAAGGTGAGTTCGAACTCTAACTCAAGAGCCTTCCATTGGTCTACAACAGTGTCATTGTAGAGAATCCCTGCCCACCACTCTTCCTGTAGTTCGAGCCAGTTCGATTATTCCTACTTCTGCAGCTATAGGATTCATCCAAATAAAAGCCATAAAAGATGCTGGATGCTGGCACAATACGGATGAAAAGCCAGTCCACCTTATCCATCCTAATATTCAGGGGAATGAAGCATCTCGAATTTCTTGTGAATCCCTGGGGAGTTTCACGCTCGAGACCAATCATCTATGTAAAATAGATGAGAGCGAGAAAGAAGGCTCGAGAGACCTGTGTGGAATCAATCAATAAAAGCTTCACTTCACCTGCACAAGCACATAATACTATACTAATAGAAGCCCTACCTATCGAGGAACCACATGAAACGAAGAATAAAACTTAAAACTCGATAGAATGCAATGTAAGGGTTACGACAGATGGGACCTTAATAAGGCAATTTCTAAGATAAGACGGATTATTTGGCTGAAGTCTCAGATGTACTAGCACCGCATCTTTGATGCAGTCATCGATTCTCCTGAGAGGTCATAATTTCCCGACTGCTGGCCTGAGAGAAGGCAGCCTCTCTCGGGAAAGATGGCCCAATTTCTCTTCTTTCTTTTTGATTTCAACTTTCTTTTTTTTCCTGGAGGGAATGCTTTAGTCTATTTCTAACTAGTGGTGGAAAGAGAATGAGAAAGAGAGTCATGAAAGTGAATCTATTTAAAGTAGCAGTAAAAGTAGATTACGGTTGAAAAAAGATGTCTTGAGCAATCGGAGAAGCACATTGATAAACAAATTTGATCTTGACCGATTCAATTAATGTATTAATGTTTGTTCTATTATACAACAACGATTGCAATTTTTACATTTCGTTCAAATTAGCCACTGGGGAGGGAGAATGAATGATCGACTTCTAATGATCTTGAATAAAGCATTGATAACTTTTGCAGAGGAGAAAAACTTTGATTCTTTCCGAAGGTGTTCCTTGGATGCTGAATTGAACAGGGGCGGTACCAACTACGACTAGAAAGTGGTCACTCCTGTCAATGAATACAATTCATGGTTGTTTAGATGGAAGGCCAGCCGGGCCGTGAGCGCGGTGGGAAGGGGCATCCCAAGAAGCTAGCCCGGGCCGGGTTCAACATAGAATGAAGGGGACGACCCTAATCTTGTGTTGACTTTGCCAACTTATTGGGTTGTAGGCGGAGAAAAGTGGACGTGGGGACTCGGGTCTGGGCGTATCATAACTAAGAGAGACAGTCCATTTAGGGCGAGACAAAATGGGCGGGCACGGGCGTTCTGGTGTCCGAGCCAATTGGTCAGACACATCTATGGAGCGTAGCAAGGAACCTTGGCTTCAACTCTCGTCACCTCACTCAATCCTACAGCCGAAACTCGAGTCGAGGCTTGTCAACTTATATTGGGACTTATATTGATTATTAATTCTACTCTAGGGACTCCTAGCAGCAAACTAGTCTAATAAAAGGGCCCCCCCATAGAGAGGCAGGAGATGCAGGAGCCGCCAGCCGGATCGACCAACAAATGATAGGCTAGAGAGATGGGCTCATTCCACTAATCAGTGGTTCCTGGGCCTACCTAACACAGATGTACCATGAGCGCGGCTCTGTATGAGGATCGTACTCCAGAGCAAGTGGAAGAAAACGTAAGGTCGCGCGTTAGCACTCCTGCAAGAAAAGGGATGCGCTAAGGCACAACGACTTTCGCGTAGCTGCTACGCCCTTGCTTCTTGCCCCTTATTTTTAACTCAAGGAAAGCCTTGATCGATATGAGAAAGATGCGCTCAAGCGCCCAACCTATACAAGGGGTTTGGGCTCGAATGCCGGCCTTACTCAACAACCACTGGCCGTGATCTGTCATTACGTGCGATTATCTCCACTATAGAAAGAAAAAAAGAAAAATCTAGTAAAGTAACTACTAGAAAAAAATAGGCTTTCTACATATGCTGTTGAGTCAGGATGAGGGAATTGTTTCTATGCTTGTCTCAGATAATGCGGGTTAAGAGTAAGCTATCGCACCTAAGGCGAAAGGCTCTATTCGGCTCGTGCTGTACCGGGTGACAGGAATCCTCTGAGGTCAGCTGAACAGGCTGACAGTCGGCAGAAAATGCTGAGCAAAGCTGCTGGCCTGAAGAGTGCGGATAATTCGTAACATCAACTACAGAAGAATGAGGTTCGAGTTGATGAACAGGAGAAGGCCGCAATACATCTCCATCATCATGTGTAGTTTTGATAAGAAGTAGAAGAAGAAAAAGTCTGATTCTACAGAATGAAGAGGAATTTGTATCATTTCAAATCTCTATTCTTATCGAAGAGAAGGAACGAGAAAAACCGAAATATTCCTACTCGAACGCACCATCCATCAATCCAATCTACCATATAGATAGAATAGAAAGCAAAAAATTGCCTGTTCATACCTTACAACGAGTATGATAGATGTCTATAATATTTAGCTGCATGGGGGGCTCAAAGTATTAATAATATTATTTGAATTGCGTCATGGGACGACATTAACTCAGGCACTATTTTGAAGGCAACAAAAAACCCCTTAACGTCTTTTATTTGTATATCGGTGAGATAATTATGTGATTGTTTTCCAGATTAAGTGTGGAAGGTGCCCTAAAGGTGCATAATTTCGTGCAATATATCCAGTTGGTTAGTCGTGGAAGAAGCCAGCGATAAATTCTATTCCACCATTTGAGTTAATATATCTTCAAAATCTGTATTCTTTAAAATTAGACGAGCTCGGCAACGCTTTGGCGAATCGCCCACTAGATCGGTGACCCTGATTCGCCATTTGAACATCAAAGATTGTTGAGAAGTTCTGTAAAACTAAGTGAAGTAAGACTTAATTTAGTGAGGCACTGAATGACGTAGAAGTCAAAATATTGTTGCCGAATAGGAAAATTGGACATGCCATAGGCTAACACACAAAAAGGTCGCAGATGAATCATTCGAGTACATGGGTTGAAGTTAGGCACATTGGGTTGCTGCGAGATGTTGTATAAGAGCCTGCTCAATACCTCGGATATTAGCCTAACATCCCCAACTCGTAGTGGTTTAGCAGGATGATTCTCTATCCCTATCTCTACCATTCGTTAATTTGACCACCGCATTTTTTTTTTGAGGACAATTGTTTTCGAATTTTGTGTGGTGAGGCCCACTCCTGTGTGCTTATTAATACTTTTCTTTTTGTGTATATATTTGGGTTGTCTATATTCAACTGTTGTTTATACTACTTGTGCGATTGTTTGAGTTTATGGGTCCCTTGTTTGATTTTAATTGCAAAACAACCCTTTTAAAAAAATAATTGATCTGTAAAGAAGTTTTGCCACCGCTTGTATTGAAAGTGGTTGTTCTTGTGCAAATTTAAATCTCGATTTCGATGAGAACCAATGTCTTGAATAATAATCTCAATCGAACAAACATGAATGTGCGGCTATGATGAGACCAAATTAGGTTGCATCGACAATATGTTAACTCTTTACATCCTTTATTATTAGTCATGTATCAAATTGATTCTCTTGTGATGAGCGCTGCATACTAGCGAAAGTGCATAGTCTTGTTTCAATTAAGTGTCGATTCCTAATGTGATAATCTTATCGTGAACCGTGCATCGATAAACCTACAATTTCCCTTATTTGAGTCAATTAAATAATTCTTTTTGTTAAAATGATCTTAGGAAATTTTATTGAGTGTAGTCCATATTGACATATATTGTTGCGCCCTAAAAATGAAATAGGTAAAACTACAGTTTCACATGTGTTTCATGATTTAATAATGTATTTAACTAGTATTTTAGCATTAGAAGTAAGTTCGTAAAGTTTGGCAGCGTTTGGAAGTCAAATGCCGAAGACGTCCGAAAACTAGTCGAAGTTGAACTATTGAATTGTAGTGTTTTGTAGTGAATGTTTTGGGGGATGGTTTGAGAGTGAAATTGAGAGTCAATTTTTCTTATGCGTATAGGAATGTACCAAGTGTCAAAATGCCGATAACGACTCCTCGAGGACCACCAGAAGGGCCCCAAGGAGAACACAAACATCGGTCAAGATACTACCCATGGTAGCGTGCAGGGGTAGGATATGAAGCCCCACCTCGCGATTCACCCTTGACACTAGGTCTTGTGCCTCAAAATTTTTTTGAGGCAAAAATTTGAAGCTTGCCTCGCGATACGCAGCGAATTCCTAGATTTGGCCGCGTCTTTCTTATGTCAAATTTCAAGTTGGAAAAGGGTCCAAATGGTGTGGAGGTGTTTTGAGACATTTGGGTATAATTTTTAGAATGATCTAGGTCACTTTAAACCTCATATAACCCATCATTTCAAACCCTAAAGATCAAATCAAATTTCTCCAAACACCTTCTCTCTAGAAACCTCCATTGAAGAAACTTCAATCTCCAAGGAAGAGGACAAAGTTCTTCATGTTTTCTTCACCAAATTTTTGTGGGTTGCTTCATCTTAAGGTATGGTAGTCATACTTGAACCTCCGTTTATTCAAGGAGCCACTTCAACGAGATTTCGGAAAGGATTTCAACTTCAAACTTCTTTATTCCTTGACACTAAGTATGAGTCTTTGCATGAAAATGTTTTATTGATTAAAATGAGTTGTTCTTAGTTATAAATGATGATTTTAATGTCAAAAGTATAATCATGCCTATTATTTTTATCAACTTTCATCTAAAAAAATTGGTTCAATGAGCATGATTAGAGAATGTTAAGGTTATTGTTTCTTTGTGGTTTTATTGAGTTTTAGCTACTGCCCTAAGGGATATTTTATGATGAATTGTTGGATAAATAATTGATAGGTGGCGAAAGCTTGGATGAATGGTAAGTTGGCAATGTTATTTAATCCTTATAATGAAATGCTCTTGAGTGGTATGGTCCACATTTGGTGGCGGTGTTTACATGATGTTTATGAAGTTATATGTGTATTGTGAGAATGGCCTTGAAGGTATGATATGTGAAATGAAGTGACTATTTTCATATGTATATGCATGGTATGTGTTCAAAGGTTGAAATCAGTATCTTGAAGGGTTTATGTCTAAATGAATTATGTATTTGATGTGTCAAGTATGATAATGTGTGAATTGTGATGAATGTGGGTTTGAGAATGTTTAGAAGTCAATGATATGAATAATGGTTATAATGTGAAAGGTGCGCTCACATGTACTCACTCACACATACACTTGAATGCATGAATTAATTCAATGAATGAAAATGGGGGATTGTAGGGTAGACACTTTTCCCGAGTAGAGATTATGTGCCTAGACCATCCCTACTATTCCTAAGTAACAAAAGGGGGGAATTTAAGGTGAATACTTATCGTGAGTTGAGATGAAGTGTTTAGTACCAACATCTCTATTTTCGATGAGCTTTCCAAAGATAGGTTGGTGGTCGAATACCCTTTGTGAGTTGAGATGCGGCTCTTAACCTAAAGAAAATGAATGTTTAAGACTCTGTAGGGGAGTTATGGTTAGCACCGAGAGGATTTGCAGAAGAGGTGGGTACACTTCGCGAGTAGAGATGTCGTATCCAATGTACCTCTTGGGTTCACCGTAAGTATGCTTTATGTTGAGAAAAATGGACATTTTACCTTATGTGCTAAATGATGGTTTTAAATGATGTCTTTTTGACTTAATTCATCAAAGATTTTATCAAAATAGCATGACTTGGATGTTTCAACTAAATGTACCCTTTTGTATGTTTTCGCATATCCCATACTTAGTACATTGTTTGTAATAACCCATACTTTTCAATACTCTATAAGTACATGCTAGATACGAGTTGAAAGGGTAGAAGTCAAAGCCTGGGAATCGACTCTCTCAAGACTAAGTATATCCTCACACATTCGAGGGTATAGTATATGTTTCTTTAAGTTCTTCCTTATGACTTAAATAAGACTTATTATGTATTTTCTTTCAATGTAAAGGGCCATGTACCTATGATATTTACGTCATGTCTTTAAGGTTGTTTGTGACGATGAGACTATCCATAGTATTTATAAAATATGTTTCTTATTATTATATTCTTATGAAAAGTTTTAATTCCGCGCTACTTTTCATACTGTATGCAATGAATGATAGCTAAGAGGCTTGTGTAAGACCTCCGAGTAGTCAAGCACACCATGTTCTGACCTAAGGGTTGCCCTAACTTCTAGGGTGTACTTGCGGGTCGTAACAAACTTGATATCTGAGCATAAGGTTTGGGAAATAGCTTAGGGTCCAAGTTCTCATAAGCCACGTCTAGTAGATTCTTGTTCATTGGTGTGAGTCGCGACACATTTATGGGCGAGAGGCTATAAGACGATAGATGTTTCACTTTTCTTCATTTCTCTAGTGTTGTTCCATTGAGTTGAGTTTTATAAGTTGATCTTCTTAACTTGTTCTCTTGGGTTTATTTGACATGAATACAATGAGGACACTCGCTAGAAGGAAGGAGGGAGAAGTAGCTAAGGAGAGAATTCCTCTCCGGAATGAGAAAGTTCCTATAGTTGACCAAGAGGAGGTGAATGAAGAGGTTCCCCCTCCGTACCTCAAGGACCTCAAGTGCCCTAAGTTCCCTAAATGCCCCAAGGTCCGCAAGCTCCCTATGTTGAAGGGGATATGACTAATGCAGACATAAGGGCTGCTCCTAGGGTCTTAACCCAACTCATGAAGACTCAAGCTCAAGTCATCACTAATCATTTGGTTGCCCAAGCTAACATAGGAGTTGGACCTCAACCACAACCTAATGCAAGTAATCCTACCTCTAGAATCCGGGATTTCATGAGGATGAGCCCTCCCACTTTCCATGGCACTAAGGTTTATGAAGATCCACAAGGCTTCGCAGATGAGGTGTTCAAAGTGGTGGATGCTATGGGTGTGACTCCTAGAGAGAACGCAGAATTTTCTTACCAATTAAAAAATGTGGTACAAGTGTGGTTTGAGCAATGAGGAGATGAGAGACCCTTAAGGGAAGGTCCGCTAGATTGGGAAGTGTTCAAAGTGGATATTCTTGAAAGGTTTTCCCCATTAGAGTTGAGGGAGAGATAGTTGGTTGAATTCACGAACTTTTGTCAAGAAGAAATGAGTGTGAAAGAGTATTCTCTCAAATTTACCCAACTCTCTAAGTATGCCCAAACCTTGGTAGCCGACCCTAGGTCTAGGATGAAAAAATTTGTGATGGGGTGTCTATCTTGGTGGAAAAAGAATGTTGTACGACAATGCTCCTTAACGATATGGATATCTCTAGATTCATGGTGTACGCTCAACAAATTGAGATGTCCAAATAGGGAGATGACGGGAGATGGAAAGAGGCCCACATCGGATGAATCAAGTCAACCTAAGTCTAAGAAGAGGTTCATTGATCAAGACTCTTCCATGGGGAAAAGGATAGGGTTTTCAACAAAAATTCTCAAAGAGGTGGTAATTTTTTTGAGATGCCTAGGTGTACTAGTTGTGCGAAGCAACACTTGGATAGGTGTCTTTCCGACATGGACGGTTGCTTTCTATGTTTTTATAGGGACCATAAGATGTGAGATTGCCCTAACCGCAAGGCAAAAGGGAAAGAGGTCAACCAAGCTCCTCGTGATGGTCCAGATCCCAATGCTTCAAAGAGGAATCATTTCTATGGTCTCAGAGCTAAAAAAGCGACTAATCCGAAGTGATAGTAAGTTATAATTGCTTTTGGTTGTTATGTTTATGTTATGATAGGAGTTTATATTGTCGTGTCTCTTATGTTGTCATGCCTTCATGATTAGATTTCAAGAAAGATGAATTCTTGAATTTTGAGCATTCGCTGTAAGGAATTTCAAAATTTGATTATATTGATTTTTTATTAATGATGGTTTCAATATGTGTAGAAATGATGTGTAAGAGAATGACTAATGTTGGAGAAGGTTGTTCCTCCATAAGTGATGAAATAAATATGTGGTTTGAATTGTGGAACTTGTTCCAACTTTCTTATGTTGCTTAATGATGTGACGCTGGTTCTCCTTGTGAGTTTATTCATTAAGTATGAATGTGTTGAACTTTATGTAATGTGTTATACTTTTCTAGTGGCTTGATGCCTTTTAACGTATTTAAGTGTCATTCGAGGATGAATGTTATCAAGTGGGGGGGGGGGGACTATTGTTACTCCCTATAAATGAAATAGGTCAAACTAGAGATTCACATGTGTTTCATGATTTAATAGAATATTAGAATAGTGTATTTTAACATTAGAAGTCAGTTCATAATGTTTGGGAGCATTTGGAAGTCAAACGCCCAAGACGTCATAAAACTAGTCGAAGTTTAACTAGTATGTCGTATTGCTTTATAGTGAAATTTAGTGGCATGTTTTGGGAGTGAAATTGAGTGTCAATGTTTCTATGCGTATAGGGATGAACCAAGTGTCAAAATGTCCGAGTATGACTTCTCGGGGACCACCGAAGGCCCAAAGGAGGACCCAAACATGGGTAAAGATGCTGCCCAAGGAAGCGTGCAGGGGCAGGATCTGAAGCCCAACCTTGAGACGCGCTCTTGCCACGAGGTATACTGCCTCATAATTTTTGAGAGGCAAAAATCTTGAGCTTGCCTCGCGAAGTGCAGCCAAGTCCCAGATTTGGCCGAGACGTTTTCCTGTCAAACATCAAGTTGGAAAAGGGTCCAAATAGTGTGGGGGTCTTTTGGTAACTTTGGGGGATCATTTTTGGACTTCTTTAGTCCATTCTAAACCTCTTTTTATCCATCATTTCCAACCCTAAAGATCAAATCAAATTTCTCCAAAAACCTTCGATCTCTCCAAAAACCTCCGTTGACGAAGCTTCAAACTCGAACGAAGAGAACCAGGTTCTTCAAGTTTTCTTCATCAAATTCTAGTGGGTTTCTCCATATTAAGGTATGGTATTCATCCTTGAATCTTGTTTCATACAAGGAGCCACTTAAAATAGATTTAAACTTTAAACTTCTTTATTCCTTGACTCTAAGTATGAGTCATTGCATGAAAATGTTTTATGGATTAAAATGAGTTGTTCTTATTATAAATGATGATTATAATGTCATAACCCCAATGGAATCATACCTATTCTTTTTATCAAATTTTATCTTATGAAATGGGTTTAATGAGCATGATTAGATAATGTTAAGCTTATTGTTTCTTGGTGGTTTTATTGAGTTTTATCTACTGCCCTAAGGGCTATTTTATGATGAATTATTGGATAAATCGTGTATAAGTGGTGAAAGCTTGGATGAATGGTATGTTGGCGATGTTGTTTAATCCTTATTATGAAATGCTCTTGAGTGGTATGGTCCAATTTTGGTGGTTGTG
Source organism: Solanum pennellii (assembly GCF_001406875.1). Lineage (NCBI taxonomy): Eukaryota > Viridiplantae > Streptophyta > Magnoliopsida > Solanales > Solanaceae > Solanum > Solanum pennellii. The sequence continues at coordinate 22,297,507 of NC_028638.1, read as the reverse complement.
TTTACTTGAACTTTATGAAGTTATATATTTATTGTGAGAATGTACTTGAGGCATAATATGTAAAGTGAAGAGACTATTCTGATATGTATATGTATGGTACGTGTTAGAAGGTTAAAATGAGTACCTTGAAGGGTTTATATATAACTGAAGTATGTATTTGATGTGTGAAGTATGATAGTGTGTGAATTGTGATGAATGTGGGTTTGATCATGTCTAGAAGTCAATGATATGAATAATGGTTATTATGTAAAAGGTGTGGTCACATGTACTCTCACACACACACACTTGAATGCATGAATTAAGTAAATGAATGGAAATGTGGGATTGTAGGATAGACACTCTTCTCGAGTAGAACGTGTCTAGACCATCCGTACTATTCCTAAGTTTTAAAAAGGGGAAATTTGGGGTGAACACTTTTCGTTAGTTGAGATGAAGTGTTTAGTAGAAACATCACTATTCCCGTTGCGCTTTCCAAAGATAGGTTGGATGTTGGATACACTTCGTGAGTTGAGATGTGGTGTTCAATAGTTATCTCTTTACCTAGAGCCAGTGAATGTTTAAGACTTCGTGCTGGAGTTATGCTTAGTACCAAGAGGATATGTAGAAGAGGTGGGTACACTAACTGAGTAGAGATGTGGTATCCAATGTACCTCTTGAGATGGGTTCTCCTTGTTAGTAGAGAATGATTCACTTAGTAGCAATCTTCTTATCCCATAACTATGCGCCCACGTAGGTTTAGCTATTGGAGAATCCATGTAAAGGATAAAGTATATGACCGTACCTTAGGAAAGTAGAGATCCCTCATCTTCGAAGAGTAGTACGGGATTCCATGTCAAGCATTCATGGTCTATGTCAATTAAAGTTAGCCCCCACAAATGTATGTAAATGAAAGAATTCTTCTTAAGGGTGTACTACTTAATGTAGGTGATGGAATGGGACGTTACCTATCTATTGCACAAGTAAACATTTGGAGGGAGTCTTGGTGTTTCCTTATACGAAATATATGAATGAGTCATGATATAATGTAAATGAAAGTAATGTGACTTTATGTTAATTGTTAAGAAAGCATTTTATATTCATACTTGTATGATGAAAGCTTAGTATGTGATGAATGTGATGTGCCTATTCTAAAGTTATTCCTAAGGAGCACTAATTGAATGTGGTAGTATGGGAAGCTACTTTCACATTGCACCAAGTGTAAATTGAGGGTTTCCTTGGAAGATGGTTCTTATGTGAAGTTCCTAATTATATGTATGTTTCTATAATGTCTTTGATATTGAATGGTGACCCATGTAAATGAAATTAAGTAAGCCTATCCCTACTAGTCTTAAGGATTTCTTGAGTATGTATTAAGAAGGTTTTATGGGCGATCTCCTTATGTTTTACCTAGAGGAGACTTTGGATAACTTAGAATAGGGGTAGTTCATGTGTAATTTGGGTTCACTGTAAGTATGATTTTTTGTTGAGAAAAATGGATATTTTATCTTATGTGCTAAATGATGGTTTTCAATTATGTCTTGTGACTTAATTCATGAATGAATTAATCAAAAGAGCATGACTTGTATGTTTCAAGTGAATATAGCTTTTTTCATTTTTTCTCATATCCCATACTTAGTACACTTTTATACTAACCCCATACTTTTCTATACTCTATAAGTATAGGTTGAAGACGAGTTGGAGGGTAGAAGGCAACGCTAGGGAATCGACTCTCTCAAGATTAAGTATATCCTTACACATTCGAGGGATAGTCTATGTTTCTTTAAGTTTTTCCTTAAACGCTTAAATAACACTTCTTACGAATTTTTGTTCAATGTAAAGGTTCGTGTACCTAAGATATTTACGTCATCTCTTTAAGTTGGCTTGTGACGATCAGACTATCCTTAGTATATATAAAAGATGTTTCTTATTATTATATTCTTGTGAAAAATTTTAATTATCACTACTTTACATACTTTATGTAATGAATGATAGCTAAGAGGCTGGTGTAAGACATCCGAGAGATCAAACAGACCTTGTTCCGACCTAAGGGTTGCCCTAAATTCTAGGGTGTACTTGCGGGTAGTAACATATAACTCTTTTCTGACCTTCCTTGTGATGGGTGAACTCCTCTTGAAAACCCTTTTAGCCTTAATCTTCTTTGGGAGAAACTGTATAAAGACTATACCTTTCGTGACCCATCTCCCACAATATGCATGAACGATTGGTTTGATTGAAATAACCAACTTCATCCAAAATCTTAAGTTGGGATGTGGTGAAAAGAAAAAGGAAAAGTCAAAAAAGTTCAAGGAATGTATCCCTTAACATATGGTGTGGCGAAAAGAAGGAAACCCTACATATATTAAAAACAATGATAAGAAAAGGAAAAGAAAAGAAATGAAAAAGGAAAAGTTATGGAATAAAAGTCAAAATGAAATAGGATTTCCAAGACCATGGGTAATGAAATATAGGTTTATTTATGAGAAGTAAAATAGACGAGGAAGGAAGAAGAAAGGAAGTGTTATTAGCACCACAAGTCATGAAGACCATCTGCCACTAAGTCTAAATGAACACACCTTTGCACTCACCCGTATTACAAGCCTTAGAAAGACCCTTTTTATCTTGAGAAAGTGAAAACGATTGTTGACTCGAAAATAACGGCAAACTTATTGGTGAAATCATGCACTGTGTACCTCTTTTTGAGAGTGAAAATTGTATCATATTTCTGAACATTAAATTTACTATACACTTGTGTGTGAGAATGGAATAATCATTTGTGTTAGGGCATTCAAATGATTATGTTTGAGCTTCAAGTTGCACTTGAAGCAAGTGATGCGAGCTTTATAATCTTTGATAATTGTGTGTCACAACTTAAATATTTAAGTACAAAATTGGTCTTGAATAAGTAGTTATAGTCTGGTTGTGTATATTAATGATTGGGTCTTGTGGAGCACTATTTAGATATCTATGTAATTGCGAAACTTGAGCTTACTTGAGGACCAGAAAAGTTTAAGTTGGGGTTTTTTATCACTCCACACATTGTAGTCATTTAGGGCTACATTTTAGTAGAAATAGTGTCCTCTAATGCTTCTTTTATCTCAATATGTGATGAAAACTATGAAGTTGAAGGTATTTGAAGTTTCAAAGAGAGCATGGAAACTATGGCGCGAAAAGGAACAAATAGGATGAAAAGAACAATGAAACTAACGACTAAGCATCGCAAATTAAACTTTGCGCAACGGTGAAGGGACATACTTTGTCTTTTGATCTAGCACGTTGAGCCCTGAAGGAGAGGATAAAATTGGTGGACAAATAAGGAGTCGGCGCGCCGTAGAACAATTCTGCAAAGTAGTACTATACCACCCGATGGTCCTTGACATCAAGATGATGTGGGCACGCACAAAAGGAGATGATCCAAAAGATAGTTTCCGAAGCATTCAGCGACCACAACGAACCTCACTGAATGATTTATCACAATAAAAATTTTGAAAATGATAAATAGTTAGTTTTTGGAGGACTTTAAGAAGGAAGAATTTGATATTCCCCAAATTTTAAGCGGGTCTTCTGAATTCTTCTTCCTTTGCTTAAACTAATGCTTATTTTCTTAAACCCACTTGATTTCAACACAACTAAATGTATAATTTCTTATTCTTGATGTGTTGCTAAAACCCCCTTTCTTGGGGTGTGAATTAGCAAACATGAGTTGATATCATTGTTTGGTGTTGCTTTCTGATTTCATAGATGCAGTTTAATGGTGATATCGTCTAGTAGTTGTGGTTCAATCAATTGGATTTGTAGTTCCACATATAATTTCACCCATGTGTTTTTGTCTTTTTCGAGAGAGAGGTCACGAGACCAAGACCTCTAGATTGTTAATCTTAGCAGTGGGTTGATATGAGGTTAAGCGTGAGAGTGTAACGTCCCTAAAACAAACTAGGTCAAGCTAGAGACTAACATTTGTTTTATGATTTTTCGAAGTCATATAATGGTTAATAGTAATTTCGAGGCAGTGTGTTAAGTTTGGAGGTGCTTGGAGGTCAAACGTCCAAGAACGTCCAAGATATTCGAAAAATAACCTTGAGACGTTCTTGTGTGTTCTAGTGTGCCTTGGCATGTTTTAAGTGTTTGTTTTAGTTCAAATTGACGTGAGAAGTTCCTAACATCTATGTGAGTGTGTTTATGTTAGAAACCTCTGGGCCTTACTCCCTAAGGACCAACCTACGGTTCCTTGAGGAGGACCCAACTTGTGGCATTAAAATGCCAAAATAGTCAGAAACCACAATGGGAAATCGACGCTCCTTTGTCCAGTTTAGTCCCGTCGATTGGGGAAGTTGATCCATAGTTAGGTATGGAAGCTTAAGACCCCAAAGGACCCTTTCTTGACCAAAATGACAGAGTGTCAGCACGGTCATTGTTTGGTCAAAGGGCCGTTATTTGGTCCGTCGATTGACACATGCAGATTCTTCACATGTCTTGGCTAAGCCAAGGGATTTTTGGGAATTTCAGCTAAAATTGTAAAAGTAGTTCAGGCGGTTACTTAGGGTCTTTTTTGTTATTTTAAATGATTAATATGTCTTGAACCTATAGTTGAATTCACAATTAGATTTCGAAAACCCAAGACCCCAAATAGAATCCTTCAGAACTCCATCTAAGTTTGAGGGAAGGTGAACCTCGTATCTTGATTTGTCCATCGAATATTCTTCATTTTCGTGGATTTTAATCAATCAAGTTACAGTGTTTCATCCTTGAACTCCCTTTCTTCAAGGAGCCTAACATCAAAGGCTTTTCTAAGACTTCTCAAAACATGAAATTTTTCTAACCATGGGTTCTTTCGTAAAACGATTAGAAACAATGATTTATGATGCAATTGATGTTAATGGAATTATTTAAGATCAAAATTCCTATGAACCCATGCAATTAATAAAATCGTAATTTTGGCTATACTATGGATGATTTGATCATGGACTTATCTTACTGAATTTTTCTGTAGTTTACTTTGGGCTATTGAATTATTTAAAGATCATGCTAGAATTGTCTATAGGCTGGCTTAATTGGACGATTTTCATATTGTATCTTGATGGGTCATAGTATGGTTCGATTATATGTTTGGAATTGTGTTAACACTATTGGTAAAAGCTTTTGTGAATTGAATTGGTTAGAATGACTATGGATTGGAATTGTTCTTGATGGAATGGTGGTATGTTGAACTAACCTCTTCTATATTGTGTAGTATAGGTATTGAATTGTGTTGATTCATATGGAAAACTTATGTTGGTGGTGCTTATGTGTTATACTTATGAAAAACATGTCCTTGTCGACATTACTTTATGAATTATGATATTGTTATATTATGACTTGTATAGGTGATCAATGTGAAGGCTTATTTGGTATATGTGTATGAATAAAGTGAAAGCATATGTTGTCCTACTTGATTATAGGTGATCATTCTAGAATAGGGTGATGTCTCTAGTTGTATTTCTAGTGTATCTTTCTAGGTAGACTTGATTGTTCTATCATGATACTTGAATATTATTGTATAGTTTACATGATAATCATGTGTGTGTCTTGTTTTGTAGACTATGTCCCTCTACTTGATACATGTTAAGTCTGTGAATATGAACATCTTGACTTAGTAAGCTTAAGCACCTTTGTCTTGTATATGTATGGATGAATGTTTAATGAATGTCTAGGATCAGTAGACCTATGATGGTGAACTTCAAGGAATGACTAGTAAATGACCTTGAACATGTAAAGAAGTCCTAGGATGTGGAGCCTTCAATATCGAAATAAGGTAGAGATGTCCTTGAAGTTGAAAGCCATAGTGGTATCCTTCTTGTGTGAATGGTGGAATTAGGGATAGGTTGGCTGGAAGGGAATGAAATCATGTCTAAGAAAGTCATTGATCTATCCTTATTGACCATTGAGTGAAGAGCTAGAGGACCCTTCTTTGGTAGGTGCATTATTGTTAGGTAATGACTAAGAGATGGTACCTTTTCCTATGCCCTTATGGTATTGAACTTACGCTATGAGAACATGAATAGCATGGAGAGTATATGCTTGTGGTAGTAGATTTACTTGATAAGGAAATTATAGTGCAAAGAAGCCCTTGATATATCCTTAACCATGTGCCTACATGGGATGTGTCCTTGTTCTACCTTGGACAATAGAACACCCTCCATCGGAGTAGGATAGATTCTTTATTCCATCCCTAGTTAGTATGGTAGATATTGGTTAATGCCTTTTATCATCATGTGGTATATATTCTAGTATTGGATAATTTCTACAATGTTTAGGTAGTTGAATTATACGCTATCTAGACATGGCATGAGTAGGCTTTGAAGATGCTTGTATGTAGGTTCCCTAGGTGTTTTGCAAGACCATTATGTGAAGTCCTTAATGGAAGTGATATCTCTTAATTGACTTAATGAATGATAATGACTTAAGTTAATGTAAGTTAAAGATAAGGATCCCTATCAAAGGTATCTTTAAGGGTTGCTTAAGTAGGCTTGAATAGGGTGTATGTGCGGTCTCTTCATGTTTTACTCAAGTGAATCATAGAGTAACCTTAGGCGGTGCATTAATTGGTGAAAAGAGAATAATATTGTCTCAAGTAGTCTTAAGGATTATTTCTGTGTGATTGAACTGGGTGTATGTGTGTCTCTTCTTGTCTTACCTAAGTAAGTCTTAGGATAACCTTTGGTAGGAGTGTTATAGGCTATATGGTTTGAAGTGTTGATAATGCTATTATGTGGGTTACTTGTAATATGACTTATACGTTATGTTTATGTGGAATGTGGTTCTTATACTTATGTTATGAAGTTTTCCTCAAAAGAGCATAAAAGAGTATGTTTTATACGAATGTCCTTGTAGCATTGTTTTAATGCATGTCAAAACACCTAGTGCATTCTGATGAACTAATTCCATATATTGTCTTAATCTCTTAAGGTGTTGGTGTAATTGAGAGGAGCCATTGGAAATGAAGCTTGGATATTAGCATCCTTTCAAGAAAGTTGTCGTATGTCCTTAATTGATTCGAGGACATAACTATGTTTAGCTTTTTGTTTCAAACACATTGGAATAGACTTAGATATTTTTTATTTTGTTGATGCATAGGTTGTGACCCAAGATATTCATGCGTCTAAGATGGAGTCAATGAGACTTAGCATTTCCTATCTTTTCTATACAAGAGATTTGAGATAATGTTGTGAAAAGTTTTAATTTCGCACAACTTTCATATATGTATCCGACGAACGGTGTCTAAGGGATTGTATGAGACCTATGAGAGGTCGAATAAGCCGTGTCGGGATTTGATAATATCATTTCTTCTAGGGTATACTCTTGGGTCGTTACAAAGTAGTTGAACCCTAGTACCATATCCTAACACTCAGCTCGAGAGTGTAAGTGGGGTAAGCCGTAGGTTGGTTTTCATGCGGCAAATGGGTGTTCAAGAGGAACCCATTTGGAACGGGGTAAGTTGCTCGACTGAGAACTTATTTCCAATTAATACAAAGCCTTGTCATGATTCTCTAAATATTTTCTATTGAAAGATTGTACCCAATAATTTATATTAACATGTATTGTTGTAACAACCCATGAATTCCCCCTCATACTTGATTTTCCTTTACTTCTTAATGTTTTTACTACTTCTTATAAACCTCCATTTCATATTTGGCACTTTCGCGTCACCCCTTTTTTAGTTCATCATGTTTTATTCATAAATCTTATTAGCTACGACTTATTATAATGTAATTTTGGTTATCTACATATTCTCGAAACCTCTCTATTTGGACAAAACCCCAACTCTCAGGTGGGTTAATATATTATGGACAATCATAGACACTCGAACCGTAGTTAGTGTCGTTTGTCACTATAAGCATCACTATAGCAGGGTGGAATACCGGTTGGAACTCTAACAAAGTAGAAGAATGGAGAAGATACTATCAAGAATGGCCTAAGAAATGTGATCCTTGTTAAATAAAGGATGATTACAAAGAGGATCACACTCAATCATGTAAGAGACAGAAGTCAATGGGGAGTGCAAGTAGTCTCCGAACGGACAATTTGTTTTCTCGCATCCTTGAAAAAGTTGAAGGATAATATGACTTATTAAAATGGATGACACCCAATTTCTCATAATTTAATAATAAAATGAACTCTCACGCTGCTGCAATCAAGCTACTTGAAGATTATTTAACTCAACATTTTATACAATTGGGACCAAAAATAATCGAGGGACGGACAGACCATACACATGACAATTTTGGGTGAGGATGGTGATAGAGATCTGTTTGTGGTTACTTGTAGTTGAAAGGTAGTGGTAGGTGAAATGAAAGTTAATGATAAATCCCAAGCCCATGAATAAGACAATTGTATTCATGATTAAGAGACACTCATCAAAGAAAACAGCCAAAGAGATACAAAAAGATGTATGAAAAAGCACCCCAAATCTCAAAATTGGTTGAACCTCTCCCCTGAAATATGTTCTCCGTTTCCCAACGTATAAGAAGAAAAATGACAATGGACATTTCAACTTGATCTTATTGATGTTCAAGACATTAATGATTATTTCCCTCTAGTTGAATCATTGTAGAATATTGCGGGTTATAACATGTTTTTAAAGGTGTTAGTCATAAAGAAAATAAGCTTAGACATAAAATAGCTGAAGTTTTTCATAGTTGTAGTGAAATTATTAATAATTGATGAATAAAAAGAAAGAAGATCCCAGTGCTTTCACCTTCCTTGCACTTGGTATGATCCAATTTGCCAAAGGCCCTATGAGATTTGGGAGCAAGTATCAATCTAATGCCATACTCAAGCTATTAACGACTCGGGTAGTGTAGATATAAATACTCAAGAACAAGGCTTCTGATGAAAGGCCGATCGATCAAGCACCCCGTGGGGATACATTATGATATCTTTGTAATGGTTGACTGATTCATATTTCCCGGTGATTTTATCATTCTTGACTTCGAGAGTGATGCTAAAATTCTCATTATTTTTGAAAGATCATTCTTAGAAACTGGGAGAGCATTTGTGGATGTTGAAAGTGGAGAATCAAAATTGCAGGTGAATTAAGATGAAGTCACCTCTAATGTGTGTAAGTCAATGAATCACTCTAGTGGTATTCATGTGTTTTAACTATTTATGTAATTGATGAAGCATTGGCTAGTGTGATCCATTTGGTGTGTATGAGATAATGACTTTCGGCTGTGCTTGCAAACAATTATGAGTATGAAGTCCAAAGTTACGATGAGGTAGTAGTTGTGCTTTGGGTTTGGGGAATATTCAAAGACTCCATTGAAGCGGCATATTGATAAAAAAATTGAAAAAATCCTCTCACAGAGCCACGAATGGAATAACCACCGAAGATTGAGTTGGAAGTTCTCCCTTTCTATCATTGATATGCATTCTTGGAGGAGAGCAATACCTTACCCGTAATCATTGCAACTTATTTTCTTGAATGGAGAGTAAAGTTTCTTCTTAATTTGTTGATAAGATACATCAAAGCTATGGTATGGATTATAACTGACATTGTGGGGATTCCACTTGGCATTTGCACTCACAAATTTAGCTTCGTAGCAAATGTAAACTGAGTGTTCAGCGTCAAAAGAGATTTAACCCGCTGATGCAAGATCTGGTGAAAAAAGAGATAATAAAATTTTTAGATGCATGTGTGATCTACCCTATTGCGGATATCAAGTGGGTGAGTGCAATACAAAGCATATAAAAAAAAGGGGAGGCATCGCAGTTGTCCTAAATGAAAAGAGGGAGCTTCTTTCTATGATATCGGTAACTTGATGGCGAGTATGCTTAGATTACCGTAAGTTGAACTTGTGGCCTAAAAAAGGTCATGTACCTATTCCCTTTATGGGTAAAATTCTTGATCGTCTTTAAGAAAGATGATGGATTGCTTTTTGTCTGGGTACTGCAGATAAAATAAAATCTCTATAGCTCTAGAAGATCGACATAAAACACTTCCACTTTTCCATATTTGACGTTTGCATTCAAAATAGTTTCAATTGGGTTATTTAGTGCTTTGGCAATGTTTCAACATTGCATGCTATCTATTTTGTTCATATTGTAGAAGATTCGATGGAAGTGTTCATTGAGGAATTCTCAGTTGTGGGTGACACTTTTGAAGCATGTTTGGGGCAGGTCCTTCAAAAATGTGTGGAGACAAACTTGGTCCTCCAACTTCATGGTTAGAGACAATATAGCTCTTGGTCTCCAAATATCAAAAAAAGGGCTGGAATTTAATATATAAAAGATCAAAGTAATTTAGAAGGTACCACATCCAATCTTGGTTAAAGAGATTCATATATTTTGGGACATGTCAGATTTTACTGGTGATTCATGAAATACTTTTAAAAAATTGCACAACCTTTGTGAAAGATCGTCTAGAAAGAAATAGAACTTAACTTTTTTGACGCATGTATCACAACTTTTAAGTGTCCGAAGAGAATTTGATTTCCACCCAGGTTATAATTAGTCCTGATTGGTCAGTACTCTTCAAAATGGTGTATAATTCCAGTGGTACAATAGTAGGTTTCATGTTGGGGAAAAATTCAACAAGATATTCCACCCCATTTACTAAGCAAGAAGAACTCTAAATGGTTCTAAGCGTAACTATACAGTTACAAAGCAACAACTACTTGTGGTGGTATCTGCATTTTAGAAAGTTTGCGAAAACATTATTGTCAGGCCTGGGGAGCACCCCTTAATCGTAATCGGCGTCTTCGTCCTTTTAGAAGCCTAAAACAAGCCCTTGCATACATCATTGCATTTCATAGGTCAATGAAAATATGGAAAATTAAAAACATTACATATGAAGTTTACTTAGTCTTCTTATTTATCAAAATAGAGTACATCGTCTTACACAAAGCAATCAATCATAGGAGTATAAGATTTGGGACATAGCCCTTACAACATTACAAAAAGTCTCATAAGACAATACAACCTAGTGTTTACTATATTGGAAATGAACAATGTCTTTAGTCTAATCAAATGACATAAACTAGAGTAGTAGGCTTATCATTGGACTTGGGGACTTACCAACTTTGGGATCTATCCAAGCTTCTTCCTTGAAAATCTTCAATGGCCGGAACCTACATTATCTTACAAGTAGAGAGAATATGGGTTAGTACAAATCACATGTACTAAGTATGAAGACATATGCAAGTAAAACATTTAGAAACGTGTTAAAAAGGACATTTTGTTTAAAGTATGCTAAGTCCCTTTAAAAGTCTTTATGCACATCCCAGCACATACAAGTCCATAATATAACAATAATGAACTATATTCATATTCATATCAAATAGTACATCATAGTAAAGACATAATAAATATTTCATGTTTAGAGTACATTTCATCAATACCCTACAAGACCTTATCTATAATCCCAATTCAAGTCATGTACTGTAATGTCTATGTGAAGACCCATACCCCACGTAAACTTAGTTAATTAGCAAAGAGACCACAAGTATTGCCCTTACATCATATAGGATCATAACAAGTGTTTTGAACCCCATACATTACGATCTACACAAACAACATGTATATCAAGTGAATGCAACTTCATGTGAGACCAACATTATATAGTTACAACATTGAGAATTTCATTCATAACATATGTATGCAAATAAAACACCCTAAGAATCCCCTCAAGGTCCACACGTGCAATGTATAGGTGTCAAATTCCCTTACCTACACTAGTGTACCTCTCAAGTTATCCTAGTTATAATGCATATTTATACTTCCATTAATTCATTTTACTTTCGGGAAACTTTTCCATAACTGGCAATAGACCATGTGAGGTAAAAATCGAATTTGGTGTCAACCCCTCACACTGAAAGGAGGTCATCCAACTTGCCAATGTAGGACATATACATCATAATAATGTCTATGTGGATCCACTAGATAGGTTTTCCTATGGGTGCACAGAGTTAAGGAAGTAGGAGATTGTTTTTATAAACTCTCTTTACGCTAATTTGCATTTCTAGTTTCCATCTCATGAGACACATGGTGAACCTACCTTCCTCATTGGAAGGTACACCTATCATTGTCAAAATCACTCGGTGCTAAGCTACATATTTCCTTTTTGAAGTATTGGAGAGTCTTTCTTAACGTTAGTTTTCTATTACAGGTCTTAGGCGACCAACTCTTTGTATAAGCTAATCGTAGCTCATAGGTTATAGAATGTGAACTTCCTTTCATCACAACCCAACATTTAGTGAGAAGATTATATCATAATTATAGTAATAAGATTCATCTAGGAATTACCTTCAATCCCTCATAGCAACACACTTATCATCATCTCACAGTTAATCACATCCATAACATGCTATCATATTCATAATCCCATCCTCTTTCTATCATACCCACATATTTGTACCTCAATTGAGCAATAACATCATGACTAGACTAATAAAATTAAAGTAAATTATTGAAGGTCTTGAAATTCATACCAATGGCACTTCCAAGATTGTTATCCAAGATATTACACTCAATTTAATAAACAGTGACAAATAATCCAATCAACATCATCATATAATAATAAACAATAAAATAGTACATTAAATTTCATATTCCTCAATCACAAACCAACCTATAACACAAGTTAGGGTTAAGAGAAGAAGAGAATTCATGGGACTTTGTAGAGATTTAGATCAAGGCGTTAGGTAATACATCAAACTAAAAAAACTACACATAAATCATCAGTAATAATTGAATTAAGACTATACAATTTCATATGTAAAGTAGACCCATGAAATTGGATGAAAACAATGTTTTTGATGTACATTGAAATCAAATCTTTTAAGAGCCTTATGGGGAGAAGTTTCCCAAGAGTGAGTAGCCTCCATAACATGAAATTCTTGAAGAATGATGAAGTAAAGTCTTGATCTTTTTTCCCTAGGATGAACTTGACCTTGTTCTTCAACGGTGGTTTTTGAAGTAGTGAATGGAACTAGAGAGAAGTGGGAGTTATTTGGATTTTGGGATTTATGGAGTGTTAGGTTAGTTTAATGACTTAGAACTCTTTTATAGCCCAGAACTAACTAATTATAACCGTACCTAAGTGTTAATTAATTAATTACTTAATTTCCTAAAACACCCTTAATTTAATAGTGTTGAAGTAGTTAACTAGGGGTCAAACGACGACTCCAGATCGACGCCCCGTCAACAAAACCACAGCCCGTACTGGTCAAACATGGTTTGGGACAGAGGCTACTTTTTGGGAGGCTTTGGAGATATGGTTAAGTGTGGACCAACGTCAATCAACGATAAAGAATCATTGAATGGACGGCTCGTCTTTTCTCTCGTTGTTGCACACTGTCTTTTGACAGTTGGTAGGGTCAATTGTTTGGGAACTCCTCATGGTCCCTTGTGGGGGTCCTTGGGGTGTCGTACCCGAACGTCTTGACCCTAAACATACTCTAAGGTGTAGTCTAATACTTTTCACCAATGTTTACCTTTATATGACTCTTCAAACCCCTTGAAATTCCTAAAGGCACACTAGGTAAATATCACTAGTCTTCAGATGTCGTGGTCATTTCTTGATGTTTAGGCTTCAACACTTCCTAGTCAAGTTAATTACCTTCATTTAGGCCTAGAACAACTATTTTAAGGACTTAGACACTAGATGAGACTCTATCCTAGGTCCTTAGATTTTCGAGGTCTAACAATATCCCCCCTTGGGATACATTATTCTTTGAATTACACTTTAAACATCTTTTTTATTGAAATTATGACTCACGACTAGAAGCTTCATAAGTCTATGATACATAAAACAATTCAATAAAAAAGTAGAAAACATTTAATACTTTATAAACACAATAATGCAACATTTATAAGATAAAAATCATGTCAACTACAAAAAATGCACACATTTCATTATTTCATATTATGCAAGGAGGAGTGTCCTCTTCCTTATTATATAACTCACATGTTCAACAAGGAACAATACTTTAAGACCCCAAAAATGAATTAGGTAAAGCTAGATCCTAACATGGTTGTCATGATGATCCAAGATCCTAAATTTGTTTATAATTTGGTTTTTAGGAAGTTCCTAAGAGTTTAGGTGCATTGGAAGCCAAACATCAAGGGACGATCAAGACGTTCGACGACTAAGTCACCTATGTGCCTCATCTGTGGTTTTATGTGTTTATGTGTTATTCATGAGGTTTTAAAATCCTTAAATGAGTTATTAAGGTTTATATAGGCAGTGTGTCAAGTTTCGTGAAGGTTGGAGGTCAAACGACCTTGACGTTAGAAAAGTTTGACTTGAAATGACCTTGTGTATCTATGCATGTTTCATGGAGTTTTACTTTTCATTTTGGATGAAATTAATGTGGAGGTCCTAAACTTGTATAGAAACATATTTGGGTTTGAAACGTCTGGGAAAACATCCCCAAGGACCATCCAAGGGTCCTTGAGGAAGGACCCAAGTTGGTGACGAAGACTGCCCAAGGCAGCCCACCAACGGATGGCAATAGATACCCAGTGGGTCAGTGGACGCCCCATTGTTGTTGTCTCGTTGATTGAAACTTATTTGTGGGAGAGAAGGGACCAAATACAAGCCTCATTCCCAGACTACGGACCAACAGGATGGTCCGTTGGTCAAGGGACGGGATGTCGATGGTCCATCCGTCGTTTGGGTATATCCCTACCTAGGCCACTATAAATTCAAGGGGTGAATTGGTGAATTGACCCCCACATTCACCCCACGTTCCAATAAGACTTTGGACGATTGTTTTGAATGTTTATGGGATTTTTAATAGTATTTAAGTGGTTAAACTCTCATTTAAACCATAAAACCTAAATTAAAACACATTCCCTCCGAAAGTTTCTTCGAAAACCTCCACGAGAGCTCAAGGTGCAGATGGAGCTTGAAGATGGTTCTTCAATGGAGTTATTCTTCAATTATCATTGGGGTCTGCTAATAAGGTATGTGGGTTCCTGATATAAGGCTTGCTATCATCCTAGAGACAATTTCAAAGATGATTTTCAAAGATTTCAAAAAGATAAAAAGTCCAATTTCTACTCCAAGTCTTGGGTTCTTGCAAGAAAAGTTTCTAACATTAAGATATGATATTATTGATGTATAATGATGTTTTCCAATGAAATTCTCCTTGAACCCTTCACCTGCAAAAATCTCTTAATTTGACTAAAATATGGGCTATGTGATCATGCTTTGATATTAATGAATTCAGTTGTAGATTGTTATGGACTTTTGATTCATGTATAGATTATGATTGATTAGTTAATAGGTTGTTTAAATTTGATCAATTCAGTATTTTATATTCTTAGATCTATTGAATATTATTCTTATAGAATTTATATTGATTTAAGGCTTATGATTTGTAGTGTAATTTTCTATGGGCTATTGAATGATATAAGGATTTTATTCAATTGATGTCTAAATTGGTCTTAGATTGATAATTATATATTGAATTGACCTAGATTCATTGAGTATTATTGTTTATGTATTTAATTGATGTCCATGCCCATGGTAAGAGTTTTATGGTATCGAATTGGATGATTTAGCATGGTGAGATTTAATGGGTTGTAGGCTGCCGTAACTCTCTTAAATATTATGGATAGTCTTGTATTATAATGTTAATTGGTATGGTCCACTCATGGTGGCGGTGCTATTTTAATTTATTTGTCCTTGTAGGCGTTACTTTATGCAGTATGATGATCATGGCCTTGTCGGAACTACATTAAGTATAATGATGATTTATCTAGATTATTTATGTAAAGTATGAGCATACCTATCTATATGCAAAAAAATGTTAAAGTATGTGTTCTTTCTATGTATGTTAGGAGATGATGTAGACTATGGCTATGTATTTATATCTGTAGTCTTAGGGTTGATGCATGATTGTTCCTACTTGACTATATGAGTCTATTATCGTTATATTAATGATGATATGATAGTGAATAGGATGACATAAAGATGATAATGGTTATTACTAAGTGACTTAAAGAATGACACGTAATATGTGTTAAACTGAAGTATGTTGTATCTTGTCTTGGTTAGCTTATGTCCCTTACTTGATGCATGTATGAATGTAAATATGAGATGTCTTGACCTAGGATGTTGTGACCTTGAATGATGTTAAGAGGGTCTTTATGTAAAACCTTAAATCTAGTGATAAAGTTATGAACGTTGAAGTCGAAAGCTGTAACGTTATCCTTCAACTAAAGAAATGATAGACTTAAGGTTGATTGTATGGAATGACATCATATAAAACCTTAGGAAAGTAATGATGAGCTTCTTGCCGCCATTGGAAGGTAGCTGTAGAGGTCCTCTTTGGTAGGGTGAATGTGATTGGGTTATGAACTTGATATGGAACCTCTTTATATGAACTTCTAAATGAAAATTACTCTATGAGAACAAAGTCTAGCACTGAGTGTGTATGGTAAGGGAAGTAGTTCTAGTTAAAGAAAGAGACTAGATTACAAAGCACACCCTTCATATTCTGTAACCATGTGCCTACATGGGCCGTGTCCAAGTTCTACCATTTGCAAGTAGAACACCCTCGTCGGAGTAGGTTAGAACTTCTGATTCCATACTATCCTACCATGTTCTATGTCGGTTATTGACTATTATCATCATATGAGATACCTAATAGCATTAAAGAAGTTCTGTGGAGTTTAGGTGGTGGTATGGGACGCTATCTAGATATTGCACAATAGGATTTGAAGATGTTAGTGAGAGTCCCTAGATCTTGTCCAAGACCATTACATGAATGTCTTCATGTGATGAATGAGTCTTAAATGAACTAATGAATGTAATTAATTAAGTTAAGAAATTATGATAAATGAATAAGTAATTATATAGAGTAGTTAAGGGTCGTCTAGTTAATGTGTGAAGGGGGCATAGGAATGGTCACTTCGTATCTTACCTAGATATGTCTTGAGAATGACTCTTATTATATTGTTATGTAGTGATTAAATGGCTTTGATGTCATGTTTATTGATTTATGATGTTGTTAAACCCTTATTGGGTTGAGTTAAGGGTTGATGGTAAGACCTAGATGATAGATTATGAAGGATACTTGGTATGTCTTAAAATCCCTATTCCTTACTTCAACTGTGGTTAATTGCGATAAAGTGATGATATTGGATTGAAGTGTATCTTGTATTAAGATTTATAGGGTTTGTACGATGTTGAATTTTAATGTCTTGACAATGATTTGTGAGGTTTTGTCTAAGATGTAAATGTTACAGGCATTGTGATGATTTACAAATTTTCCATATTATGAAGTGATATGTAAATGTGATAAGCTCACTTATATGTCTTGTAATGAAAGTACTATACTCATGCAATTCTCATTGAAATATGGTGATGATGATTATACAAGGGATGGAACCTATGACCTAGATTAAGATATGATGTTTAATAACTACATTAAATACATTTCAAAAGGGGCTTAGCTTAGCACCGATGAACATGACAATGGGAGGTGATGACTTTCCATAGAGGAAGATTCACTCTATAGTTCAACATGAGGTGTTAACTCCCCTATAAAGGGATACTCATCCTATGGATTCCCATGAGATAATGCTCCAATTTCCAAGTGGCATGTAGAGAGTTCATACCTATCTCCTATTTCTTGAACTATGTTGTCACATAGGAAAACTAGTCTAGTGGATCCACCTAGAAATCTACCTTTATGTTTGGTTTTACTTTGGCCGGTAGACCATCTTTCATCGGTGTAAGGTTTTTAAAGCACCGGATTCCACACATAGATATTGTGGTCTATGTCGGTTAAGGAAAGTGTTCCCCAAACTAAAATGGATTAATGAAGACAAAACAAACTAAAGGGGCTTAAGAGGTTTGAATTAGCATAGGTAGTGGTATGGGACTCTACCTATGCCTTGCACTAGTTTTCCTTAAAGTAAGCCTTAGGAGGATGTTCTTATATATGAATATGCTTATAATTTTACATGATATTTATATGACGATATA
Organism: Solanum pennellii; assembly: GCF_001406875.1. Classification (NCBI taxonomy): domain Eukaryota; kingdom Viridiplantae; phylum Streptophyta; class Magnoliopsida; order Solanales; family Solanaceae; genus Solanum; species Solanum pennellii. Next base: position 22,279,557 of record NC_028638.1, on the reverse strand, counting down.
GCTCATTGATGATACTACATGATGATTGGTTTCACTTATGAACATGTATCGATCTCTATTATTGAAGTACGATGATATGTTCTCTTAGTGATATTCTATGTGAAGTTGGATATTAGTCACGGTCCTTGTTGAGATTACTTTATTGAGTAAGGTTATGGGGATTTTCTTTGGTGTTGCACTTGCTGACTTAATAAGAGTTCATGGGTAATTGTATTGCTTTGTTTATATTGTAATGAACTCTTATTTATGCTTGTGCATATTATACTTTATGATAGAGTTTCTTTAACTATGTTTTAAATTATGTGACATAAATGTTTATTTGACTATACTTAGAATTGTTGGTCTTTTCATGTACACGCTTTTGACTTAATGAATATGACTTAATGATTGGTATTGTCTTCTTGAATGTGCATAAGACATTTCAAAGTAAATTGCCTACTTTAATGAAATGTGTCTTTTTAGCATGATTTGATAAAATGTGCTAACATGATCTCGTACATAGTACAAGTGGTGTACTAACCACATTTTCTCCCTTTTCCCCCAACGTTTTAGGTGTCGGTAGTTGAAGGGCTTTGAGACGACATTGAAGGAAGACTTGGAATTTTTATTCATCATAGTTGGGTAGGTCCTCACTTTCTGAGGGCAATGCCAATATAAAGATTATGAAGTTATTTTAGTTTTAAGGCTCTTATGTTCTTTCCTTTTCATTTGAGTACTAATCATTATATAGTGTATATTTTGCTTAATTACATTAATGTATGGTCTAGTCCCTAATTGTTATACTATTGTTAGATAGTTATGAGAGGAGATTTTAATTTGCTATGTTATATCTTTTATCTTATATTTCTATGTGCAATAAAAGTACAATGCTAAGTAATCTTCCTATACAAAAGGGTCTATGTATACTCGATATGTATATTATGTGTATGTAAAGGTCTATGTAAACCTGAATGTAGAAGTACTGAAAAGTATCAAATTTTCCATATTTTTTACCTATGAATGTAACGATGTAAGCTAAGAGTCTAGTCTTTGTTCTCAAAGAGGACAACGACGCCCGTTATGTCTAGGGCATTTTCCACGTATGTGGCACTCAGCGAATAGAACTATGCCATTATATGTTCACTATTATATACTTGTGTTACGATCCCCCCATGTGTAATGGTATAGAAATGTTATTTGCAAAAGCAAGTGTGGTGAATCCTCCTCTTTGTAATTTGAAGTCAATTGTGTCATTAAGATCTTAAACTAATGTGTTGATGTTACATAGCTCCTTACGTCATTGTTATTGCCTTGAAATGTTATTTTCATGTCTTGTTTAACTTGTTAGTATTTCCATGTCTCCAAAATGAATATAACCACCAAAACAACATCTCAAAAGAGTTATGATCATCCATAGAACAATCCCAAAAGAGTTATGAACTGATAAACAACAATATCAAATACTAAAGAATCTAAGTGAAGAAATCAGTAGGAGCACACGATGCTCAACTACTTTTGGTTATCTTAAGTTTGATTCAGAGCTTTACTTAGTCCTTGGTAAATTCATTTTGTTATTGTATCATAGTTGAAGGCTAAGGCGGGGTCAGTCCCGACCTATTCTAGGTCTGGTATCTTTTTAGAGGCTTTTTAGATGTATGCATATGGTGTAGTTGTGTCCTAAAGAGTTGTGGCCTCAACCGCCAAGTCTTGGATATAAATTTTGGCCTACTTATGTTTGTTTGTAACGTTGCGTCCTATGTGAACTTTTCACGATTGTTATAGTTATATGCATAGTAAGAACATGTTACATGTTTGGTCTCTCGAGCCTTTATTACATCGGGTGTCGGTATGTGAAAATGGGATTTGAGGCATGACATGTATGCTCAAAAAATTGAGTAGTACAAGCTTAGGGAGATGAATATAGATTGAAAGAGACTTAGGTCGTATAACTCAAGTCAACCTAAGTCTAAGAAGAGGTTCTATAATCAAGAATCTTCCTTGGGGAACAAGTATAGGGTTTCCATTAAGAATTCTCAAGGAGGTGGCCATGCTTTTTAGAGGCGTAAGTGTACTTCATGTGGGAAGCAACACATGGGTAGGTGTCATGCCTACATGTTTTGTTGCTTTGGATGCGGTAATAGGGGTTATTAGATGGGAGATTTTCATAACATCAAGGATAAGGGGAAATAGGACAACCAAGCTCACTGTGATGGACTAGATCCTAATGCTCCAAAGAAGAATTGTTTCTATGAACTTCAAGAAAGCAAGGGAGCTTATCCGGAGTGAATCTATTGGTAAGTCATAAGTTCCTTATGATTATTTTGATTTTCTTTAGATGAGTTTACCCTATGTAGGGGAGAATGAGTTGAGTAGGAGGGTAGTTTTTATGACCGACAAGTACACCCTAAAAGTTAGGACAACCCTTAGGTTGAAACAAAGTGTACTTGACCTTCGAATGTCTTGAATTATCCTCTTAGCTATCATTCCATACATAATACATGAAAAGTAGTGCCGAATTTAAAAATTTTCATGATAAATAACAAAAGGAAAATATCTATTATAAATACTATAAGATAGTCTCATCGTTACAAGCCAACTTAAAGACACGACATAATTATCATAGGGAAACAACTCTTTACTTTGAAAGAAATACATAAATAGTCTTATGAAAGTCTTAAAGAAGAAGTAAAGACTATATATTACTAGTTCATAGCTTAAGATTATAGACTTAGGTCTAATTTTTATCTTACATCATAACCTAGGTCAATTTCTCAAGAACTAGCATGATAGGACTATAATTAATCCGAATCTATTCATGATTGGTAAAACAACATCATGGGATACTAATTCAACAGATAACCAATTCAAATGAACCAAAATTACACAATTCAAATCGAGATTACCACGTAAGGTTAAGGGGAATAGATCATCTTCTACAAACTAGACCAATCCCTCAAGAATTAATGTAATATAGTAATAATGAATCATAATTTAATCATTAAATTCCAAAGAAACCATAAAATCAATTTGAAAGATCAAATTTAAGATTGGAAAAGACCTACTTGAATTTTATACTTTTGAAATCAATTTGATGGAACTCTTTGGGGAAAGAAGTCCCAAAGGTGAAAGGAATCACATAACTTGTTTTTTGATGAAGTTTGATGTAGAAACATGATCTTTTGCATCCCTATAACCGACCTGTAACTTGGTTCGATGGAGTTATTCAACTTGAGAGAGAAAGAAGAGAGAAGGTAGATAGTTTGGGTTTGGGAAGTTATGAGAGCTTAGGTTAGTCTAATTAGCTTAGGGGCTTTATATAGGTTGTTAATAAACTTAATTCGACCTCCCCTAAAACCTAATTCACCTCGTAACTAAGCTAACAAGTTAAATGTATTAATTCTAAACGTGCAGAAAAACCAGTCCCTTAATACGAGACCCCAATCGACACTTCGTGTGTGAATCAACGGCTACTGTTCCCTTCCGTGTTGCACATCCGTCGATGAGTTTAGAGACTATAAAAAAACATATTATTCTTGATTTTGGCTAAGTTTTCATTGATGGTGGACATTGAAGCCCCTGTAGATTGACTAACGCCTCATCGAATTGCACTCGTCTGTGCATACTTCCTTTTTGCAGCTTCTTTCCAAAATTCAAGGGTCCTTGGTTGGTCCTTGGAGAGTTGCGTGCGGACGTTTCGATTATGAAATAACCTTAATGCGTCTTAGCTACCCTTCCACCAATTTTCATCATTTTTCGACTCCTATTAGCTAGTAAAATAGGCTAAGGCACACTAGCACCTCATTCAATTAGTTTCTGGACGTCATGGGTGTTCGATGACATTTTTGTTTCTAGATGTAAGACCCCAAAATGAGATAGGGTGTCTAAATCCTAACATGTTTTTATTAAGTTTCTAAGGTCCTCAAAAGACTTAAAACATGGTTTAAAGGAAGTGTGTAAAGTTTTTAGTGATTTGAAAGTCGAACGTCAAGGGACGACCAAAATGTTCGACGACTAGTCACCTATATGCCTCATGTGTCTATGCATGCTTATACTTGGGTGTCATGAGATTGGGAAGCCTATAAATGAGTTATAATGATTTTTAATTATGGTATATGAAGTTTTTGAAAAGTTTGGAGGTTTAATGACCAAAAACGTCCAGGTTGTTCGAAGGATAGCCCTCAAGACGTTCAATGTGTGTCTTCATGGGGCTTGGACTGTTTGGACGTCTTGTATGTGTTTGTTTTGGATGAAATTTATGTGGAATGTATATAACTTGTGAAGGTTTATATTCACGTTGGAAACGTCCGGGTAAAACTTCTAAAGGGCCCCACAAGAGGCCCCAAAAGAAGGACACAAGGCTGTCGAAGACACTGTCTGGGCAGTGTCCATTGATGGACCCAACGATGGATCGTTGGTCCACAAACGGACCGTTGATAAAGTCTCGTCAACTGGAAATTGCATGGGGAAGGTCACAAGCCAAGAATTTGGCTAAGTGCGAGGCGACAGAATCCAAGCATGGACCGTCGACAGCATGATGCCTCGTCATTGCCTCCATCATTAGTGCACTGTAAGTTGCAGGCTGCGTCTGTTTCATTTAAGGGGTGAATGGGAAATTCAACCCACGTACTAACCTTACTATAATAATTTTATTTAGTTAATGTTAGGTGTATATAAATCATCTAAAACGTGATCAACCCATTCTAAAATCAACTCACGTGTTTTGAGCTCTTCCCTCATAAAATGTTCTCTCTAAAACAACCATTGTTATTGAAGCTCAAGAACAGACTTAAGCTGGGTTTTCCACGGATGAATAATAAAGTCTTAGAGGTTTTCAAATAGACAAAGGTATGGTGATCTTCATCTCTAGTTATGTTTTCATCTAGACAACCATTCTCGTTGATTTCAAAGAAGAAGAAATATGATCAAAGTCCTTTTTCTTCAATCTTCCATGTATTCTTTATAAAAAGGTTTTGAACGATTGAATCATGACTAATTGAATATAATAAAGTGGTTTTAACGTGAATTTTACTCCAATTTCATGATGAACCCATGCTCTTTCACCAAAATGATTTAGCCTTGCATGGGCTTTGTGATCTTGAATTGCTATCGATTGAATTATATTTTTATTACATTGAAGTGATTGTATATGCTGTTAGTTACATGAATTTATGTTGAATTGATGTTGAAGGATCCATGAGGATCAATGTATGAAGATTTGAGCATGTTTAGCCTAGTTTCCATGGTTCACTGTAACATTGTTTTCTACATGGATTATTGTAGATTTTTATTACGTTAGGTTGGTTGTATCTATTATTTTAATTAGTATCATGATTATTTTATCAATACCAGTCTTGTATGATTGAAGTAAATATGGCTTATGTGAATTGACCTAGTCTTCTAGTCTATAGATGGATAATATTACGTATATGATGATATCTTGAATTGTGGATAGATGAAGCATGATTTAATTTGATGAAGTGATTTATCTAGATGCTGCCTAGTATGTACATTATTGTTAAAATATGATGGAATATAAAGGTGTTAGAGAATCAATAGGGTTGGTTAATTCCCTCTCTACACTATAGCAAATTGACAAGTCTAATGTCTATGTTGTACCTTGATCTTGAAGTTCTTTAAGCATGATTTCTTTATGATTAGATACTGTCTTATAATGACATTATCTATGAAATATGACATAAAAATCAATGCAAGTGAAGTTAGCTAGGAATCTATGTTCTTCTACTTCCTAGTACATGTGAGATGCCTTGTATTATGTTATAGTACGATCTTGCAGTGACTTGTACATTGTTTGTTATATGATTAAAGTACATTTATCTAATGCCATATATATGAATTATTGATAAACAAGGTGTATTGATCAATAAGGATCAAAGGTTGAGGAATTGGTAAGAACGTTTATTTTCTCGACTCTTCTACTTCTACACTTCTTTATAGAAATGTTGATGAAACCTTGTATAGCGTTGTGTGGTATGGTCTACTTATGGTGGCAGTGTTTACTTTATTTTCAATCTATATATGTTTGACCATGGACATTAAGGCAAATTGATGAATATATGAGCATGTGCTTATGATGTTTCTATGTGAAGCTTATGGCTACATTCCTATTATAGTTGTGATTTAGGTTCTATGGCCATTGTGTAAGAATGTATATATCCATGTTACGGTGAAGTATAGGTGCTGCCATTGATGAGTAAAAATGGTTAAATAATCCCTTTTCTATGTACCCCAATGTGAATGCATGAATAACACAGGTTAGGAGTCTAAAGTGTAATATGAACTTGGCTTGTCTCCTATGCTATTTTGTGTTGTGTGGTTTATGCTTGAAGGTATATTATGGTCTAAGAGGGAGGCTGCCTCAGTATGTTGTTGTCTCCATTATGTGATCATGTCCACCAATTTACACACACACTCACTAACATGCATGTTACAAGTAGTGTAGGTCATGGTGTCTAAATGAAAGGTTGTTCTCATATTCACTAATGTCTACTACTATGCATGTAAAGTATATGTATGTGAAGTATGTTATGTATTACTTACTAGGATTACTTGATAGGTGTACTAGTATGGGTAAGGGTATGGACTTTGCCTATGAATTGCACATGTGTACCTTGATAGGATAGTTCTAATTTTTGTTTCTATATGTATGAATATGTATATATGAACTTGTTTGAATTAATGTGTTATGTGAAAGGTTTGCTCACATATATGTATACACACACACATGTATGAAGATCTAGTCAAGAAAGTGGACTTGAAGTGTGTATTCATTTGTACCCTAAACTAGGTGATGCTTTAGATATGCTATGTTCATGTGAAGGGATTCTTTACATGATTTAGGTTGATAGACTTCCATCTATAATGTATGAGTTAAGCAAGTGAAGTTTGCTAGGGATCTATGTTCTTCTACTTCCTAGTACATGTGAGATGCCTTGTATTATTTTATAGTTTGATCTTGTAGCGACTTGAACATGGTTTTTTATATGATCAATGAGGATCAAAGGTTGAGGAGGTTGTAAGAACACTTATTTCTTCCACTCTTCTACTTCTCTCCTTCTTTATAGAAATGTTGATGAAGCCTTGTATGGCATTGTGTGGTATGGTCCACTTATGGTGGAGGTGTTTACTTTATTGTCAATCTATATATGTGTTTACCATGTTCATGTAGGCAAATTGATGAATATATGAGCATGTTTATGATGATAATATATGAAGCTTATGCCTACTTTCCTATTCTCGTTGTGAGTTAGGTTGTATGGCTATTATGTAAGCATGTATATATCCATGTTAAGGTGAAGTATGGATGCTGATATTGATGAGTAAAAATGGTTAAATAATCCATTGTCTATGTACCCCTATGTGAATGAATAATAGCACAAGTTAGAAGTCTTAAGTGTAATATGAAGTTGGCTTGTCTCCTATGCTATTATGAGTTATGTTGTTTATGCTTGAGGTATATTATTGTCTAAGAGGGTGGCTGCCTCAGTGTGTTGTTGATAGCCATTATGTGATCATGTTTACCAATGTACACACACACTCACTCACATGGATGTCACAAGTAGTATAGGTCATGATGTCTAAATAAAAGGTTGTTCTCATATTCACTAATGTCAACTACTATGCATGTAAAGTATATAAATCCGAAGTATGTTATGAGTTCCTTACTAGGATTACTTGATAGGTTTACTTGTATGGGCAAGGGTATGGGACTTTGCCTATGCAATGCACATGTGTACCTTGATAGGATAGTTCTACTTTTGGTTTCTATATGTATGAATATGTATGTATGAACTTATGTGACTTAATGTGTTATGTGAAAGGTTTGATCACATATATGTATACACACACACATGTATGAAGATCTAGTCACGAGAGGGGCCTTGAAGGGTGTATTTATGTGTACCTTAAACTAGATGATGCTTTTGATATGCTATGTTCATGTGATGGTATTCATTACATGATTTAGGTTGATGAACTTCCATCTATGACGTATGAGTTAAGCATATGAGGGGATGACTCTCCTAAACCTATTATTTATAAAGTAAGAGTATAATAAAGGTTTTCAAGGAAGGGAACTTAGCTTAACATCGAGTGAACTTGAATATGAGTGTATGTCCCTTCCTATGGTAGGAAGGTGGGTCACCATAAATCTCATGAGGTGCATAACCACAATGCCTCGATGGCCATAAATAGGGTTTCCATAAGTGAATAACTACAATGCCTAATCTTGGCATAAAGAGGGTTTTCAAATGTACCTCCAAGTTCCATAACTATGCTGCCACCATACGATATTAGCGAGTGGATCCACCTAGAAAGCTATGTCACATTTGGTTCTACTTTGGCCGCTAGACACCTCCTTTCAGTTGGGGGATCTATGACACCGGATTTCATGTTAGCATCACGTAGTCTTTGTTGGTTAAGGCTATAGTTTTCCTAAAGTAAAATGGAAACTGGAAGTCAAATGACTAGGACCCTAAATAGAATGACTTAAGGGAGGTTACTTAGGATAGGTGGAAGTAATGAACCCATCGAGAAATTGCACAAGTAGCTCCTTAGGAAGTTCTAGGAAGGTGTTCTAATGCATGTCACTATGTATGTGTTCCCTATGCATGACATTGTAGTATTTGTCTACTTGTTATGAATATGTGCATGATATGAGTCTTTGTGCAATATGTTGATCTTGTTTACTATATGATGAAGGTCTTGACTTACCTATGTCTATGTAGTATTATACTTCTGTTATGGTATGTGTTGTCTTTTGTAGATGATATGTGTGATTTTCCTTGTAGTCCTAAGGTGATACATGGCACCAAGTATCCCTAAAGGATTACTTGGGAGACTAATGAATTAAAATAAATAGTTCATTGCAAAGAGGAATGAGCTCACTATAAAGTGACCTCAAATTGGACATAAATTCTATATGTGCTTTTCAATGATGTTTGGCCTTTGGTTGTGTTTCTATGAAGTATGAAAATGATGTAAATGCTATTTTTTAAAGGTTTCATTAGGATTTATTCAAAAAGGCATGAAATATGATTTTCAAGAAAAAGGTCCCTTTTAAACTCATGTTTTTGCATGGTTGCCATACATAGTGCATTCTTGTACTAATCTCATTCTTCTCTACTTTTTACACAAGTGTAGCTTATGGATGCTTAAAGGTTGTATTGAATAGTAAAGAGCTTGATAGGTGATTCCCAAGTTCAAGGAAAGGAATCCTTAAGTCGAAGGATTTCCTAATGTGTACTTATTGTAATGTCTATTAAATATTGTATAGTTTTGTATTATGTCTTATGGGTCGTGTCCCTAACGTATTCTAATGTTGTTGAGTCTATGATGACAAAGAGACTATATATGTATTATGACTTATATTTTATATGTAAATGAAGTAAAGTTTCTAGCATATGAGGTGCTATGAAAAGTTTTAAATTTTCTGCTAAATTTATTATGTCGATGCGGTGAATGATAACTATGGGCTTGTATATGACCTCCGAGAGATCAAGTACGCCATGTTACTTCTAGGGCATGCTCCCCGTTTGTGACACTAGACCTCCTATATGACATAGATACATTAATATATACATTAAAAAGTGTATAAAACTTTTGACACTTATGTTAGGCTCTAGAATACGTCCTAGATTTTCGAAGTTTTACACGAAGGAGAGGGTGAAATGTTGTTAGCTATTTAGATATAGTACGCTGCCACTATGTTTCCTTAACTAGGAATATAACATAGGAGATTCACTTCATTGATGCTAATCGCAAGTATCAGATTTCATGCCACGGAATATGGAATAAAATAGCTTTACTTACCTTATAACTCTGACTGATATAACTATCATGATTTATCCTCCCTTTTTTGTTTTAATCTACAATTTGAATAATGGTAAACTAAAATTAGCAGCTTTAACACCGTGAGCCTTGTAAAATTGTAGCTAACTTTGATAGATAATGAGCCCGTACAACCCTTAACATAATGTGTATCTCCACACCTCATTCTCTGTCCAATCACATACATTGTACATCCTTTCTCCCAGATCAACCAAGTGGCACCAACAATAATACACATAGAACAGCCCCAAATATTCATTATCATATAACCAATTATTGAAATCACCACCCCCTTGAGTTCTTCATTACATCAAACAACTAATTCCTTACTCAAACTCATAAATAAGGAAGACAAAAATTGAGCAATCACCTTACCTCAATTTTCTGTGACTTCTCCCTATAACTTGAGTTCTTTAAGAACGTCAGCTTCTCTTCACACTTATACCAAAGAACAAGAGAAAGGTATTTTAATAACTAAGGTAGTGAGCATTAACTACTGGAAATATTCTTCCTTTGTACTTATACTAGAGAATGAATAACATGTTTTCCTAATTATCCATAGGAGAATTAATTTAAATCCATGTGTTTTCACTTACCTTGGTTTGAACATATGAGGGTTTCTTCAATAACCCTAGAATAACTTTATTACTTATGATTTAATCTTTAAGAGAAGAGAGAGAGAGAGAGAGAGAGAGAGAGAGAGATGTTGTTAATTCTTATTTTTATGTGTTAAAATGGGTGGAAAGATCCGCTCATATTAGATTTATATTGATCTTTATTAACCAAACCAATATCCTGTAAAACCTCCTTTCATTTGGTCCATTTTGAGCCCCTAATTGATCAATTAGGTGATGCACCTTCTTATGTGCATCAACAAGCTCAAAATGTCAAACTAGCGATGCACCTACTTGCTTTCTCTTGGGATTTATCCATATTGGGCCTTAGCCGATTTGGTTGTTGGGATTTATTTCATTTTTATTTTTAATAGGTTTGGATTAAAGTGAGCCCACTAATATAAGCCTAAATGTGGTCCATCAAACTTGGGCCCTTTAACTACATTATCACTCAATTAGGTGATGCAACTGCTAGCTTAATTAAGCCAAGCAATCAACTCAATTATTTTATTCCAATTTCATAATGTTAATCCCTTTTTATTCAACTTAGCACGTAAATTTCAACTTTAAGCTCAATTACCACCTTACTAATCTACTTAAATACTTTCCGTCGGAGTTAAGTTTCAATAAACATGCAAAAGCGCGAACGCGTTACATCACCTTCCAACCTAGTTTAAACCAACACTAATCATATAAGAAACATTATACTCACCTACACTATAGTTCTATGTCAAGTATCACATGAATAGAACCAGCATATACATAATACAGGTCGTTACATCCTTCCCCCCATAAAATATTCGTCCTCGAATGTTAGAAAGGTTGTCTAGCCCAAACAAGTTCAAGCCTAAGTTAGTACTATTATTAATCACATTGAACATATAGACATATACTTTCGTGTCAACGCCTCCACTAAAATTTTGATCTTTTTCACCAATCTGGAAGAAGTGAGGATACTTAAATTTCATTACTTCTTTCGCTTCCCATGTAACTTTTTCTACTTGTTTGTTTCTCCATAGTACTTTTACAGAAGCTACTTCTTTATTTCTTAACTTCCTAACTTGTCGATCCATAATATAAATGGGTACTTCTTCATAAGTGAGATCTCCCGTAACTTGTACATCATCAGTAGGAGTAATACAAGATGGGTCACCTATGCATTTTTTAAGTATTGAGGCATGAAACACCGGATGAACTTATAAAAGCTCCTGTGGTAACTCCAACTCATAGACTACTTGGCTGACTTTTCAGATAATCTTATATGACCCAATATAGAGTGGACTCAACTTTCCTTTTTTACTGAACCTCATTACTCCTTTCATTGTAGACACCTTAAAGAACACCCAATCCCCTATAGAAAAATCTAGTTCTCACCTTCTAATATCCGCGTAGGATTTATATCGACTTTTAGTTGTTTCTAGAATTTTTCGTATCACTTTGACTTTTTCCATAGCTTGATGAAAAAGATCTGGCCCAATTGGTGATCAACAATTTCGACCATATAAAGCTTCATATGGTGCCATTTTAATGCTCGAATAGTAGCTATTGTTATAAGCAAATTCAATAAAGTGCAGGTGATCATCCCAGCTGCCCTTACAATCTAATATACAAGCTCGCAACATAACCTCAGGAGTCTGTATTGTACATTCTGCATGTCAATCCGTTTGAGGGTTAAAGGTTGTACGTAAATTTACTTGTGTTCCAAAACTCTTCAGAAACGACTTCAAGAAATTTGAAGTGAATTGATCTCCTTTATCAAATATTATAGAAATAGGCACTCCATGTAGTCGAACTATCTGTTTAATGTACAACCTCGCATACTCTTCCGCTGTATAAGTAGTCTTCACTGCCAAGAAGTGCGCAACTTTTGTAATACTATCAACTATTACACATATGTAGTCAAAATTCTTGAATAAGAGAGAAAAACATGTGACAAAATCAATGTTGAGTATGTCTCATTTCAAAATTGGAAGTTCTATATGCTGCATGTAACCTCCAGGATTTATTGTTCTACTTTTACATGTTGACAATTTGGACACTTACCCACGAATTATGCAATGTTCTTCTTCGTATCCCCCCACCAATACATTTCTTTCAAGTCATGATACATTTTAGTTGCACCCGAATGAACAGAGTATCTTGATTATGCTTCCATCATGATCCTCTTTCTTAGTTTATCTACATTAGGTACACACAATGTGTTTTGACATCAAAGTACTCCCTCTTGCGTAAGGTCAAATGACTTTGTCATACCATGTTGTACATTCTCCTTAAGCCCTCGAATATATGACGACATAGTAAGTCTTGAGAGAGTCGATTACCAAGTTTGTTGTCACGACTTGAGACCACAACCTAGAAGATATGGAACTCGCAGAGTCAACGCGACATACTTGACTTCTCGGAGGTCTTTTACAAGCCCTTCTCTTTCATATAAATCTCATAGAAAATACTATGTCCCCTTTCATGAAATCTTAGACAAAAGATTAATTGGGACACGACCCATATACAATAGAAATATATTACTGCTAAGTCTATTACAATACTTCAATTAAAGAGTTAAAGACAATTATGCCCTCTAGCAAATGAGGACATACTTCAACTTGATTGAAATATCCTATAATCCAAGCTTAGCTCCAAAAAGCACCTTTACCTACGAATCACTTTAGGAATAGATAAAAGCATGGAATTAGTACAGACACACGTACTAAGTATAGCATAATGTATAAACATCATGAAAACAAACATTTATTGAAAATGTACATGTTTTGATTCAAATATCATAGTATAAGCATAAGAACAACATTTAACACGTTAGAAACACATAAGAAGTCACTTAATCAATTTATCACATTTTTAGGGAACACATTACAATGAAGTAATTTACTGTTACAATTAACTCCTTCACTGTTATAGTGAAGTTTCTTAATTTCACCTTAAACACTTTCTAGCATGTAATTCCATCATTAAAAGCTATCCTAAGACTCACATACGTAAGACAAAGAGAGACCACCCTTACACCATCTCTAGGAACACCTAAATGATTCTTAAGACCAACTATAATGAGATACACACACCTATAATACACCTATCACATAATCATGAGATCCTTCTACCAAAGGTCATTCTAAGGTTCACTTGAGTGAGTTTTGAAGCGACCACCCATACATTCACTTTCACACACACTTAAGAGACCCTTTCGATTACCTAGGATAAGATCACTCTCAATTAACACAATAGCATTCATAAAATATGACATTGACCTCCCAAAGGTTATCAAAACACCTACTCAAGTAAATCAAGAAAAGAATGTCCATAAATTACCTCTTCAAGTTTACCTAAGTAACCCTTAACACTACCCATGTTTTGATCATATCTACATAATCAACCCACTTCTCTAACTAGAGTCATTCTTATGACTAATCTAGGTAAGATACAAAGTGACCATTCCTATGACCCCTTCACACCTTAACTTGACAACCCTCAACTACTCTAAATAAGTACTTATTCATTTAACAAGGTTTCTTTACTTAGGTCATTACATTCATTAGTTAATTTATGAGACATTCATCACATAAAGGACATTCAAGTAATGGTTTTTGAGAAGACCTAGGGACTCTACCTAACATCTTCAAAGCCTATTGTGCAATGTCTAGATAACGTCGTATACCACTACCTAAACTTCATAGAACTTCCCATATACTAGTAGGTATTCCATATGATCAGAACAGGAAATACCGGACATAGACCATGGTAGCAAAGCAAGGATCCGGATGTGTAACCTACTCGGACATAGGGTATTCTAATTGCCAATGATAGAACTTGGACACATCCTATGTAGGCATATGGTTATGGAATATGAATGGTTTTCTTTAGTACTCTAGTCTCGTTCTTCACTAGAGCTACTTTCCAGTCCATGCTCACTCGGTGGTAGCCTTTTTTCTCATAGAGTAATTGTCATTAAAGGATCACATTAAAAGGTACCATATCTAGTTCATCACCCAATCACATTCACCCTACAAAAGTGGTCCCCTAGGGCTCCCTTACAATGGCGACGAAGATAACTTAATGACTTTCCTAATGATGATATGATGCCATTCCATCCAACCAACCTTAAGTTCATCATTCTTACAAAAAGAATATTAATACGGCTTTTGACTTTAAGGTTCGTAACCTTACCACTAGGTTTAAGGTTTCACATAAAGGACCATCTTAACATCCTTCAAGGTCTAATTTAATTCATACATACAATACTAAGAGTCTTTTGAATTGTAAGTAAATATATATCATGTTTTACGTTCACACATGTATCATGTAAGGGACACACTCTACCACACAAGACACAAATACTTCTCTTAAGCACATATTGCATATCATTCTAGAAGCACATACGAATAACCATTACAATCTTTAAGTCACCCTATGCACTACTATAACATCATCAATATAACAATCATAGACTCATCTATTCATGTAAGAATAATCATGCATCATCTATAAGACAACACACCCAAAGACATAGTCATAGTATGACATGATCACCTAATATCAATAGAAGAAACACATACTTTCACAGTACTCACATGTATATAGATATGCTCATACTTCACATAAATCACTACACAAAGCATCATTGTATATCAAATAGTCGCCGACAAGTCCATGATCATCTTGAGAAATAAAGTAAAGCCCACAAGGCCACATCATTCACTTAGCACAACCACCATATGTGGACCATACCAATCACTGCAATATTAAAGTGCTACATTACATAAAATAGGGAGAAATAGGGCAGCGTACCACCAATCCATTCTCACAACTTCAATCCAAAGCTAAATCGTCACATTAAATACCATAAGGACCTTACCCATGGCCATGAACATCAATTCAATACAAAAACCATAACACTCAATGAATCTAGGTTATTATAAATATATCAATAAAATACAACCTATACATAAATTGAATAAATAATTACATCATTCAATAACCAATAGAAAACTACAGTAGAATTCATAAGCATTAAGACAATATCACTTAACCTATATAGTAGTCAAAATCTAGGGTTCATCAATTTTATGGGTTCATATGTTTGTTGAGTTAAAATTATCTAATTAACAACAATTCGATCAACATACAATGCTTTAAAACCTTTAATGCAAGAACCCCTGGATAGATAATAAAATTGGACAAGTTCATCTTTAGAAAACATTAGAAAACTCTTTGAATTTTCGTATCCCTGATGAATGGAGTTTTAAGGAAAACCATACATCGGTTATGTTAATCCACCAATTTGATGAATACTCACCACTCAAATCTCCAATCGAATCTCTTCCTTGAGTTTTGGCTTAAACCGAGTTCTAGAGAATTTCTTAGAGATTTTGGGGTTTTGATTTGGAAGAATGAATTCATCTAGGTATTTAGGACATATAAACCGACTTAAAATAACTAAAATACCCCTAATTAACCGCCCAAACTGTTATTTGGACGTTGGGTGAATTTACCAATTCATCCTTGTAACTCAACAGTGAGCTGCACATAATGCAGTCATCATCGACGACTGGCCATCGATGGAGTGTTAGTTCCTTGACAGTCCATCATGTCTTCCGTCGATTGGATCAGATATTGTAAAATGGGAGCTTAGCTCCCTAGGATAAGTACCCATCGACGCCTTACCACCTACGGGCGTCAATCCACTTACTGGGCGTCGATAGCTTCCGTAGGTGGGACTGTTTTTTTGATGTTTTGGCCACCTTGTTGGGTCCTTCTGAAAGGATCATTGGTTTGTCCTTGGTGATGTTTTCCAAGTCGTTTCCAACCAAAAAATGTTCATATCAATTTCATCCAAAACGAACAGATGAAACTAAATGAAACATGCCAAGACAAACAAGGTCGTTTCCAGGCAAACCTTTCAAACGTCATTGACATTCTTTGACGTTTGACCTCCAAACCCATGAAACTTGACACACTTCCTGTAAAAACCATAATAAATCATTTAAGGATCTCTTTATTTGATGAAACACACATATAGGCACATAAACAAACATGAGTCACATATATGACTAGTCGTTGAACGTCTTGGTCTTCCCTTGACGTTTGAGTTCCAATTTACCTAATAATTTAGAACTGCCTCAATATCACATTATAAACCATTTTTGACCTTAGAACCTCATGAAAAATATTTTAGACTCTAGCTTCACCTAAATCATTTTTAAAGCGTCACACTTGCCTTCTAACCTTCAACCTACAACCAACCATTACTTATAGAGTATAGAACGTATGATGTTAGTACAAACAATGTACTATGTATGGCATATGAAAATCATGTGAAAAGGGACAAATTAGTTGAAACATACAAGTCATGCTTTTTTTGATAAAAACCTTCATGATATAAGTTACAAAACATCATATAGTATCATCATTGAGCACATGACGTAAAACATCAATTTTTTAAAAAATAAGTGCATACTTACAATAAACAAAAAATCACACATAAACTACTACTATCCTAAGTCTCCCCTAAGTAATACATAAGAAAATTTCCCATACAATCCCCTCAATACATTCTTAGGAGATCCTAAAGACTACTATCGATAAGCGTACTTCTCTAAATTTATACAAGTCACCACTTAATAACACGAAACTATAGAAACATACATATACTTACGAACTTCACTTAAGAACCATCGTCCAAAGAAACCCCCAATTTAAACTTGGTGCAATGTGACAGTAGCATCCCATACTACTACTTCCACTAAGTGCTCCTTAGGAATAAACTTAAAATAGGCCCATCACATTCATTACATAGTATGCTTTTATCATAAAATTCATAACATAAACATGCTTTTTTAACATTAAACATAAAGTCACATTATTTTCATTTACATCATATCATGACCCCTTAATACATTTCATATATGGACAAACAAAGACTCCATCCAAATGTCTAAGTAGTACACCCTGAAGAATACATATTCCATTAACATACTTTTGTAAGGGATAGCTTTAACAGTCATAGACCATGAATGCTAGACAAGAAATTCGGTATTAACCCCTACCGATGAGGGATCCCTACTTGCCTAAAGTAGGGTCATATTCTTTAGCCTTACATAGATTCTCCAATAGCTACAGCTACGTGGGAGCAAAGTTAAGGATAAGGAGATTGATACTATGTAACTAATTCTCTACTAACAAGGAGCACCATTCTCAAGAGGTACATTGGATACAACATCTCTACTCACGAAGTGCACCCACCCTTCCTCAAATCCTGTCGGTTCTAAGCATAACTTCCTCACGGAGTCCTACACATTCAATAACTATAGATTAGGAGATAACTATTGAACACCACATCTAAACTCACGAAGGGTATCCAACCTCCAACCTATATTTGGAAACCTCACCAGGAATAGTGAGGTTGCTACTAAACACTTCATCTCAAATCATGAAGAATGTTCGCCCCAATATACCCATTTTAATAATTTAGGAATAGTAGGGATGGTCTAGACACTCCATGTCTACTCACGAAGAGTGTCCACTCTACAATCCCCCATTTTCATTCATTGTTTTCATTCATGCATTCAAGTGTGTCTGTGAGTACATGTGAGCACACTGTTCACATAATAACTATTATTCATATCAATGACTTCTAGACATGATCAAACAAACATTTATAACCATTCACACATTATAATACTTCACATGTCAAATCCTTACTTCATTTAGACATAAATCCTTCAAGATACTTATTTCAATCTTGTAGGACATACCATACATCTACACATCAAAATTATTATTTCACTTTACAATACACATATAACATCATAAACTTCAAGTAAAACACCACCCCCAAGGTGGACCATACCACTCAAGAGAATTTCACAATAAGGATTAAACCACATAGACAACTTACCATTCATCTAAGCTTTAACCACTTATACACAATTTATCCAACAATTCATCATAAAATAACCCTTAGGGAAGTAGCTAATCAACAACAAAACCACCAAGAAACAATAACTTTAACATTATCTAATAATGCTCATTAAACCCATTTCATAAGCTAAAAGCTGATAAATAGAATAAACATGATTCTGTTGGTTTTCTTTACATGAAAATCATCATTTGAAACTAATAAAAACTTTTAATAATCAAAACATTTTCATGCAAAGACCCATAATTAGAGTCCTGGATTGAAGAAGTTTGAAGTTGAAATCTTTTTTGAAATCTCTTTGAAATGGCTCCTTGAATGAAAGAAGGTTAAAATAATGACTACCATACCTTAATATGAAGAAAACGTGAACAACTTGGTCATCTTCATTGGACCTTGAAGCTTCTTCAATGGAGGATTTTGGAGAAGGAGTTTTTGATAGATTTTCTATTTGATCTTTATTGTTTGAATTGGTGAGTGAAAGGGGGTTTAAAGTGACCTAGAACTGTCAAAAATTATCCTCAAATTTCCTAAAGTAATCCTACACTATTTGGACCCTTTTTCAAATTTAAATATGACTTAAAAACGACACGGCCAAAACTGGTACTTGGCTGCGCGTTGCGACATCACCTCCTGATCTTTGTTTTGGAAATTATTTTGGGAAAGTAAGGTTCATGTTGAGCCCCCGTTGCAGGGAAAATTTTTCCCATCAAGTACCGGCGTTGCGCAACAGCCTTCAAATCTAGGCTTTCTGACAGCTTTGATGGCCCATTATTGGGTCCTCCTTGGGGACCTTAGGCTAGTCCCCAGGGTGGCATCCTCATAAGTTTTGACCCTTTATATGTAACTTTACTCATAGAAACCATGGGTACTCCATTTCACCATCAAACCATCCCCCAAAACATCACTACAAAACACTACAACACACTAGTTCCACTTGGACTAGTTTACGGATGTCTTTGACGTTTGACTTGCAAACATTCCCAAACATTACAAACTGACTTCTTATGCTAAAATACATTTTTTAATAAATTATTAACTCAAGAAATACATGCAATACTATAGTTCAACCTAGTTCATTTCTAGGGTGTAATAATACTCCCCCACTTGGGAACATTCGTCCTCGAATGACACTTAAATACATTCAACGAAATCTAGGACTCAACTAGCAGAATATTACACATCATATAAAGGTCAATACATTCATAGCCAATGAACTAAAATCACAAGGCACACTAACTTCACATAATTAAGCATTTAAGCAACATGAGCAAATTGAAACAAGTTCCACAATTCAAAGCACACTTTCTTTTGTTCATTTATAGAGGAACTGCCTTCTTCAACATTAGTCATGCTCATCACATCATTTAAAAGCGCAACATGTAATAAACATCAAATCACATATTGACACATAGCATAAAATCATTGAAGCAATTAAGAAAATATAGTAAGCTACACTTTATAAAGGAAAGGTTTAACTACCAATCTACTTTATAACTATGGTATCATTAAGAGCATGAGAAAACATCACATTATCAATGAAACACAACGTAAGGAAACATGCAACTCTTACTAATGCAAGACTCAAAAACAAACCAAATACCTTGGATTTTTAGTAAAAAGTTTGAGTAAGAGAATAAAGGAAAGATAAAGACTTAAAATACCTTCCTTCTCAATTCATTCCCTACCACTTAGGGTAAACTTATCTAAAGCAAATGAAAACAACCGTAAAGAACTTATGATTTTCCAAGGCCTTCATTCCGGATTAGTCGCTTCTTTATCTCAAGTGCATGGAAACGATTGCTCTATGGCGCATTGTGATCCGGACCACCATGAGAAGCTTGGTTGACCTTTCCCCCTCTTTCCTTCAGGGTAGGGCAATCTCTCATCTTATGGACACTATTACCACATCTAAAGCAACCATCTGTTCCAGAAAGACACTTACCCAAGTGTAGCTTCCCACAATTAGTACACCTAGGCCTCTCAATAGCATAACCACCTCCTTGAGAATTTTTTATGGAAACCCTATCCTTGTTCCCCATTGAAGAGTCGTGATTATACAAACTCTTCTTAGATGTTGGTTGACTTGACTCATCCGATCTAGGCCTCTTTCCATCTCTAGTCATCTCTCAAAGCGTGGATTCTTCAATTTGTTAAGCATACACCATGAGCCTAGAAATACCATATCATTATGGAGCGTAGCCGTACAACATTCTTTCTCAACCATACTAGATACCCAATCACAAAATTATTCATTCTAGGCCTGGAGTTGGCTACAAAAGTTGGGCCATACTTAGAGAGTTTGTTGAACTTGAGAGTATACTTCTTCACACTCATTCCCAATTGACGAAGGTTCATAAAATCCACTAACTTCCTCTCCCTCTACTATAAGGGAAAGAACCTATCAAGCAAGGTTGTTTTGAACACTTCCCAATCTACCAGACCTTCCCTTAAGGGTCTATCATCCTTTTATTTCTCAAACCACACTTCTGTCATATCTTTTCGTTGATAAGTAGCTAATTCCTCCTTTTCTCTAGGATTCACACCCATAGCATCCACCACCTTGAACACCTCATCTATGAAGCCTTGTGGATATTCATCCAACTTAGTGCCACAGAAGGTAGGAGGGTTCATCATCATCAAACCTCGGATTCTAGTAGCGGGAGTACTTGCATTGGGTTGAGGTCAAACTTCTATGTTAGCTTGGGCAACCACATGATTAGTAACGACATGATCTTGAGTCATCATAACTTGAGTCAAATCCCTAAGTGCAATCCTTATATCCGCATTAGTAATATTCCCTTCATTATAGGGAGCTTAAGGACCTTGGGGCATTGGAGGCATTCCGGGAACTTCAGGTCCTTGAGGTTCCGGAGGGGGAACCACTTCATTCACATCCCCTTGGTAAACTATTGGAACTTGATCACCACATAGAGGAATTCTGTCGTTAGCTACTTCTCCCTCCTCCTTCTAGCGTGTGTCGTTCTCGTATTCATGTCATATAAACACAAGTGAAGATGTTGATAAAATTAACTTATAGAACTCAACTCTATGGCATGACACTAGAGTAGTGAAGAAAGTGAAACCTCTATCGTCCTATAGCATGTCGCTCATAAATATGTCGCGACTCACACCAATGAATAAGACTTTACTAGACGTGGCTTGTGAGACTTTGGAGCCTAAAATATTTCTCGAAATCTTATGATCTAATTCAAAGTTAGTTACGACCTACAAGTACACCGCAGAAGTTAGGGCAACCCTTATGTCTGAACAAGGCATACTTGACCATTCGAAGGTCTTATACTAGCCTCTTAACTATCATTCATTATATAAGACATGAAAAGTAATTCAAAATTTATAAATACTAAAATATAGTCTCATCGTCACAAGACAACTTAAAGACACGACATAATTATCTTAGAGACACAGTCCTTTACATTAAAAGAAATACATAAATAGTCTTATACAAGTCTTAAAGAAGAACTAAAGAATTAAAGACTATGTCCTCGAATATATGAGGACATAATTAGTCATAGGAGAGTCAATTCCCAAGCTTGCCTTCTAACCTTCACCATGCAAGCAACCTATATTTATAGAGTATAGGAATGAATGGGGTTAGTACAGACAATGTACTTAGTATGACATATGAAGTATAATGCAAAAAGGGAAAATTTGTTGAAACATACGAGTCATGCTATTTTTATAAAAAAACTTTTAGAACTAAGTTATTAAAACATCATATATTATCATCATTTAGCACATGAGGTAAAATTTCAATTTTTCTTAACATTGGAGAATACTTATAGTAAACCCAAAATCACACATGAACTACTCCTATGCTAAGGTTATCCTAAGTCTACCCTTAGTAAAACACATCGCACATACAATCTCCTCAATACCTACTTAGGAGATACTAAAGACTAAAAGTGATAAGCGTATTTCTTTTCATTTACACAAATCACCACTCAATATCAACATACTATAGAAATGTACATATACTTTGGAACTTCACATAACAACCATCCTTCAATGGAGCTTGAAGCTTCTTCAATGGAGGATTTTGGAGAAAGAGTTTTGGAGAGATTTTTGCTTTGATCTTTAGAATTTTTAATTAGTTGGTGAAATAGGATTTAAAGTTAACTAAAAGGACTACAAATGATCCCCAAAGTTCTCAAAAGACCCCCACACTATTTGGACCCTTTTCCAAATTAAAATTTGACATAAAAATGAGACAGGCAAATCGGGGTCTTGGCTGTGCATCGCGAGGACACCTCTTGAAATTGATTCTGGAAATTACTTTGGGATACTAAGGTTCGTGTTGTCCCCGCATCGAAGGGGCAACTTTCCTATAAAGTGTTGGCTGCGCATCGCCAAGCAAAGCAAACTTCAAATCTAGGCTGCATGGTAGCTGTTATATCATGTGCCAATGTGTGATTTGAAAGTTATTACATATTTAATTTAGAAATGTTGCGATGAGTATGTGATACGCTCAAACTTACTTCTCAGATAAGAATTAAAGCGGTCGTGTCAAGTAAATAACCCAACTAGTGAGGTTGGGATCGTGCCCACGAGGAAAATAGTCTAGACTTAACTTCAATCTGTTATTACTAGTGTTTGGTTGATAACTTCCTTGGAAAGTAAAAACATAAAAAGGGGGGTTTATATTTCTAAATGAGTAAAAATAACTAACGAAGTTAAAAGAGACACTTAACGGTTTTGAAAGTTGGATTTTAATCAGTTAATCAAAGTAACTAGGGTTTACGTGTTCCCCACAGGTTCATAACTTGATAATTCTAACTATAACCATTTTTTCCTAGTATCTTGCATGCAAAGTGAGAAGTTATGTATTTCTAAATCCTTGGTCCGGCATCTAGAAAATCTCACTCCGCACCTTGGTCCGGCTACGCGTGTTGTTTTCCTAACCCTTATCTTTACCTCATATTAAGCATCGCATTCGATATTTGACTCAGTTATTACCTCGTACCAATCAATACTAGCCTATTAGATAGTATACACTAAATCTATGTTAATAATTCTTTTCCTATTATCTACCTCCTTGGTCCGGCAAGTAGCATTAAGGCGAGTTCTAACGTTGATCATCCGTTAAAAAGACTTCTAAGCGAAAGAATTATTAATACATGCAAGACACTATTCTATAATTGTTATTTTAGCTAAGGTTTATCTCATTACTTGCCTATGGTTCCCACAACCCTAGTTATGGAGTTTAGTTGCTCATGGCCATAAACACAATATTCAAATATATTAAATAAGAATTCATGTACTTATTTCAATGAGAAAGAATAAAATCCAAAAGGTTGCTTGATTAATCACCAAAAATCACTTGCAAGAATTCTCAAAGTAATCAATAATCTCACGAAAAAGTCTAATGATTATCAAGAATCTCACAATACAATGTTTACCAATACGAAGTTTTAACAATCTAAGAGTCTAACTATCAGGTGTCTAACCTCAAAAACGCGGTTTTTCGAACTATTTATAAAAA
>NC_028638.1:22251479-22253932 GCF_001406875.1 Solanum pennellii | reverse complement strand
CCACCTACGGACCGTCACAGGCACGACGGACCGTCATAAGCTCCGTAGGTGGTCTCTTCTGCATTTTTTCGCTCAAAAACTCTGCATTCAGCTTTGGACAGATTTCCTGCAAAACAAAGAGAAACTTATATCAAAATTAGCACAAAAAGGCTTTCGGACACACTAAACTTAAGGAAAAAGTATTAATTATACCGTGAAACCACGGTATATCAACACCCTCAACTTAAATTCGTTGTTTGTCCTCAAGCGACGCACTATGACTCACTACACAATCTTTGTACAATAGTATCCATGTTTTATCCTTTGCAATCATTTGGCTATCAATCCCGATTAATCTCATCAAATCTATGCATGCTATCACTATTAGGCTTGAATTTTTGTGGGATCAGAACATGACACAGACTCACCATGCATTAACACCTATCCTCTTCAATTTCTCACCGAGGTGCTAACAATTCTGGTATTGCAACTAATGTCCTCACTTTAGAACAAAATCCTCATTTTTCACACAATGATTTCAGTTTGAGTATAAGGATTACTTTTCAACACTCGCTCTCAGAACAAAGTCACACTCATTCATACCTATTGCCATAAGCTTGCCCTTATTTTCACTGCCTTAAGTTCGCTATACAACCCTTAGGATCACGATAGGACTTTTTTAGCTTGTAACATAGGCTCAGGGTCAGGTAGGGTATATTTTTAGGTATACTTTAGTGACTTTTTGCCCTCCTTGACATATCGGCTAAACCTTCCACTTTCTATCATTCTATCTCGCCCAGTTTCTCATATTCTTTCACCTTGCAATTTTCTCTTCTTTCTTCATTTGTGTAAGTGACTCTCTTCTTTTCTTGTTTGTAATTCTTGTATATTTTTCTTTTTCTTTACTTTTCTTTCAACTAATTTTGAGTCACTTTACTTTTGTTCTTTCTCTCTCTTTTGTTCTTTCAACCCCACTTTCCAGAGTATTCCTCATAATAGCCACCCTCAACTCATGGCTTTGCCATGAGTCAAGGTACACAATACCCAAGGTTGGGTCAGGGCCAAAACGAAGGTTGTTTACTGTATTAGCCACCCTCAACTTATGCTTTTGGCATAAGCTGAGGTGCACATGTCCAAGGAGGGACCAGGGCCAACACATTGTTCCCAGAAAAGATCAGTTGGGGTGAAAAAGAAAGGTCTAATTTAAGCTCAGATTATTTGGATCAAAGAAGGATAAATTTCATTCGGTTTCTTTTATTTGGGTTGGAAATGGGCTTTCTTGAATAAGGGCCTATGATCCTTTCCTAATTGTTTGTTACAGCTTACTTTTAGCAGGACTAACCAGGCAAGTTCTAGCTCAGTACCAATAGTGGACTATTCAAATTTCCTCACACTCACTTGACATGTCATCACTATACCAGATTATTAGACACCTAGTTCGAATTTAAGACTTAGGGTAATGCAATGGTGTAACTCTATTTCATGCTTAGAGCCACACAATTATCAGTTACTATGCCTAGTCATGCATTTTTTTCAGTTTATCAGGATATCATTTTAGCCATCATGCTCTAGAATTAAACTATGTACAAAAGATATAAACATGCCGGTTCAACAGAAAAAGTAATCAGTCTTTTGGGGAAAAAGAACACAGGCAAGAAAACCCCAAAAGAGGATAGTGAATTGGGCTACTCAGACTTCACCCTAACACTTACTATCCATTTACCCCACCCCCAACAGAAAAGCATGCAATTGTCCCCAATGCATAAAAATGTAAATACTAGAGTGGTAGGTGAAGCAAACCTGTGGCGCAAAGCGCTGTCGATCAGCAAGATGGTGGGTCCGGTTCCCCGGAACCCACGTCCTCTGCAATCTGGACACCCTCAGTGGTGTCCTCAGCAACAACCGCACCATCAGTAGTGCCTCCTGCTATATCTACAGTGCGGGAGCTAGACGCCCCAGCCGCTAACTCTGATGCTCTCATCTGGTGCGCCTCCTCCTCAGCAAGTGAGGCTCTCCTCGCAGCCTCCATCTCTCGGCGCTCCTTCTTCCTTGCTCGCGCCTCATCCTCTGCTCGACCCCTACGCCTCTTGGCAGTCTCTCGAGGGGGAGGTGGTGGAATTTCTGAAGTAGTAAACAGGGCCGCTAGCACGGTGTCCTCAGCATGCTCGACAGAAGGGGCCTCATACTCCGGCACCCTCGCCTCTAGGATCGTGTCGATGTCTGCCCGAAGACTATCGACTGCAGCCTGAAGAGTCGACACATCCACCGGAGGGGCTGGTCGGGCTAACACTCTCAACTCAAAGGCGTCCAGACGCTGGTTGACCTCAGCAATCTTCCGCTCTGTAAACTGCTGGATCTTCCTCTCTAGATGCGCTTCAGAGTCGGTAATCGACTTCTGCATCCACGGCTGGATATGATGCAGAA
The DNA here is from genome assembly GCF_001406875.1 of Solanum pennellii. Lineage (NCBI taxonomy): Eukaryota > Viridiplantae > Streptophyta > Magnoliopsida > Solanales > Solanaceae > Solanum > Solanum pennellii. The sequence continues at coordinate 22,251,529 of NC_028638.1, read as the reverse complement.
GAGTGGCCATTTGTGCCTTTAATTTTTTGACCCTAGCAAGCAGGACCAGT
>NC_028638.1:22248641-22251191 GCF_001406875.1 Solanum pennellii | reverse complement strand
GTGACCTTGAATGCCCTATCGTGCATGACTGCCTGGAGAAGCCATGCAAAGTCGACCTCGAACTCGGCTATCATTGCTGCCATCAACACTGCGCGATCCCAGGTAACGATGTTGTCAGCAGCTGTGGGGGAGAGGCAGTGACGGACAAGCAGCCACAAGAACTTTGCTGTGAATGTGAGGTTGGCCTTCTTGATGGCCCCCTTTGGCTCAGTGACCCAATCGGCACCCTCTCCATCTACTGACAGGTGCAGGGCCATCCACCTCTTGGTGGTCTCTCTCAATGCTGGCTCGCGCAAGAACTTTCCATCCCTTACTATCTGCCAGCGGTAGTCAAACTCGGCAGTGATGGGGGTCCGAGTAGCATCTGCACTCTCGCCGTATAGAAACCGGCGGATGGCTGGCAGGGAAATGTCGACTTGCACGCCCCGAACTCANCGGGAAGGGGCGGAAGTGCCTGGGGGCACATACTCAGGGTCACGCTCATCATCAGAGCCGATGAACATGCGGGCAGACGGGGCGACAGACTTGGATCGCCCGCGTGCGTAGTTGCGGTCTTGCTTGGGTGCCATAGTAGATAGTACCTGTAAAGGATCAGTATTAGTATGAGTAGTGGAAAACAAGACAGGCAAAACCATACGAAATAAAACAGTGAAAGTAGTGTGTCAGTTATATTGAAACTGTATCACACGACGGGCCAGATGACGGCTCGTCGTGGCTATGACGGACCGTCATGAGGTCTGTCGTGTTTTACATAGTAGATGTATATATAAAGAACCCTGAAGGAGGGGTCTCTGACCAGCATAAAGGTCGTGCAGGACGGACCGTCGTGGGTACGACGGTCCGTCGTAAGTGTCCGTCGTGGGACACTTAGAAAATTATTGGGACCCTTAGCAGAGGGGTCTCAGACCATCATGACGGTCGTGCAGGACGGACCGTCGTGGCTATGACGGTCCGTCGTAGGACACTTAGAAAAAATATTGGAGACCCTTAGCAGAGGGGTCTCTGACCATCATGACGGTTGTGCAGGACGGACCGTCGTGAATACAACGGTCTGTCACATGTGTCCGGTAGGACAGGGGTGCTAGGGTTTGTGCAACGGACCCTACGACGATCCGTCATCGGGGTCTCGTTCTGAATGACAGTGACAGAACTAAAGGTACCCTAAGCAACCCCCATGAACCCACATCAACCTTGTAGTGTTTTGGACCTACATGTGTCTAACCCAACTACCTAGGAAACTAACAATGCAAAAACACCTATGTCTAGGGTGGTAAACATGGTAATTTCAAACATTTGTAACCTTGGTAAGGCAGAATCGCATAAAGTAAACAAAATACTATGAGGAACTAAGCTTAATACGAACTAGTAATAAAAATGCAAGATAAATGAGTATAAATTACAGACACATACCGTAGAAATAAAGAAAAACAGATGCAAAAGTACTTGGTGGCAAGGTAGACACTCACAGCAGCAGCTCCGACTAGTAGATGATAATTTTAGGGCTTTTGGGGATTGTGGGGGCAATGATCGGTGGGGGGGGGAGGGGGGAAATGTGGAAGTTGAAAAGAGAGGGGAGATGAGAGGAATAATGAATGAATGGGGTGAAAATGAGGGGTTGGGGTGTTTAAACGGTCAGATTTTGGGAAAGGGTCCAGCCGGGTCGGGTCGGGTATAAATCATTAATCACGCGACGGTTCTCCGACGACGGTCCGTCGCATCTGTGACGACCCGTCGTTGGTTCCGTCGTGTGTGCCCTAATTTCAAATATAGCATAAAAACGTACCTGGACGACGGATGCATACGACGGTCCGTCGCAGATGCAACGGTCCGTCGATATATTCGTCAGTGGCTGCTGCGGAGTAGCTTTCTGCAGAATTTCCTGGTGATGTGCCTGCAAATTTAAAAACCCATCAGTAGAAAAATGCTATCCTCTAAAAAAAACGACAAGAATTGGGTTGCCTCCCAACAAGCGCCTGATTTAATGTCGCGGCACGACTGGGACACTTGATTACTCAGCCTTCATCAAGATGGTTTGCCTCTATTACTTTATTCCCCGATGCTTTATGCCCAAAATAGAGTTTTATTCTATCTCTATTCCTCTTAAACCACACTCCCTCATTGGCGTTTAACTCAACTGCTCCATGAGGGAATACTTGGGTAATCAAGTAATGGCCAGTCCATTTGGACTTGAGCTTGCCCGGAAGACAAGGCACCCCAGAACTGTCTACAAGCACCAAATCCCCAACCCTAAACTCTTGTTTTGCATTTTTCTGTTCAGTCTCCTTCTTCATCTTTTCTTTGTGGGATATGGAAGATACCGATTAGAGCTCACCACTCTGCCTCATGGTCCTACAAATGTTGAAGGTCGCTTCTTCATCATTCAACCGAAATGTCATCTGTCCCTTCTCCATATCAACTAAGGCTCTACCTGTGGCAAGGAATGGCCTCCCAAGAATAAAAGGCACTGCGAAATTGACCTCACAATCAAGAACAACAAAATCAGCCGGAAAGATGAATGACTCCACTTTTACTAGCACATCATGGAGTATC
>NC_028638.1:22238377-22247298 GCF_001406875.1 Solanum pennellii | reverse complement strand
GAAACCCCCCATCTGTTCATTTACTGCATAGGAATCCTCCTCATAATAACACTCATCGTTCTGTGGCTGTGGTTTCGACAAGTAGTTGACCGCATTTATCTTTTCTGCACCCCAGTGACATTTTTTAGTACCAACCCTAGCTCAGTTCTCATCTGAGCCATTTCTTCACGAATCTCATCTGTGGCTGGGTTGTGAGTGGACTGCACTGCGTAGGTGTTTCTCCCTGTATTAGACTTCCTAGTACTCCAAGCTTTGTCATTTCGGGAGATTTTCTCTAATTTTTCGGCGATCTCAACATAAGGGCATTCTCCATAAGATCTACCTTCTATAGTGTCCAACACCGCTTTGTTGTTATCATCCTGTCCCCGATAGAAGTATTCCTTCAGTGACTCATCATCTATACGGTGATTTGGAACACTTCTAAAAAATGAGGTGAATCGATCCCAAGAACTACTAACTGACTCTCCTGGTAGTGCCACAAAGTTATTTACTCTGTCTTTGTGGTTTAGTTTCTTGGAGACCGGATTGTAGCGTGATAAGAAGACATCCCTTAGTTGGTTCCAAGTAAAGATGGAGTTGTATGGGAGCTGAGTTAACCAAATAGCAGCCTCTCCCGTCAGTGAGAGAGGAAACACTCTGAGCCCTATTACATCTAGATCCAAATCAGGCCTCCCCACACAACTTTTACACACTGCCCTTACCTTAGCTATATGGGCATGTGGATCCTCAGAAGGTAGCCCTGAAAACAAACCTCTGGCAGTGAGCATTTGCATCAGACTACTAGTAACCACAAAAGTGTGGCCAGCGGGTAGAGGAGGCAAAACCAGTGGCCCATCCGAATCTGCTATGTTATCATAGCCTCTGTAGTATGCTTGGGGCCGTGGAACAGGATTTTGTCCCCTCTTTTGGTGTTCACCCGGAGCATCGGGTAACATCTGACCATGAACATCAACTGGATCTGGGATGTTCTAGTTCGGATCATCATCATTTATTCCCAAGTTTCGATTTATATTGCGCAGTGTACGCTCTAACTCGTGATCGTAGGGAAACAACGGTTCTCTTCCTCTCCGTGTATTTGACATACAAGGAGGGTAGTTCTGAAAAGAAATCAAAAACAATAAAACAAAGTAAAATCAAGAAAATATCAACTAAACTATAGTAATAAGTTTAAGTTAATCTAAAAGCTATAATCCCCGGCAGCGGCGCCAAAATTTGATACGCTCAAACTTACTTCTCAAATAAGAAGTAAAGCGGTCGTGTCAAGTAAATAACCCAACTAGTGAGGTTGGGATCGTTCCCACGAGGAAAATAGTCTAGACTTAACTTCAACTTGTTATTACTATTGTTTGGTCAATGACTTCCTTGGAAAGTAAAAACAATAAAAGGGGGGTTTCTATTTCTAAATGAGTGAAAATAACTAACGAAATTGAAAGAGACACTTAACAGCTTTGAATGTTGGAGTTTAATCAATTAATCAAAGTAACTAGGGTTTACGTGTTCCCCACAGGTTCATAACTTGATAATTCTAACTATAACAATTCTTTCCTAGTATCTTGCATGCAAAGTGATAAGTTATGTATTTCTAAATCCTTGGTCCGGCATCTAGAAAATCTCACTCCGCACCTTGGTCCGGCTACGTGTGTTGCTTTCCTAACCCTTATCTTTACCCCATATTAAGCATCACATTCGATATTTGACTCAGTTATTACCTCGCACCAATCAATACTAGCCTATTAGATAATTCTTTTCCTATTATCTACCTCCTTGGTCCGACAAGTAGCATTAAGGCGAGTTCTAACGTTGATCATCCGTTAAAAGACTTGTAAGCGAAAGAATTATTTATACATGCAAGACACTATTCTAGAATTGTTATTTTAGCTAAGGTTTATCTCATTATTTGCCTATGGTTCCCACAACCCTAGTTATGGAGTTTAGTTACTCATAGCCATAAACACAATATTCAAATATATTAAATAAGAGTTCATGTACTTACTTCAATGAGAAAGAATAAAATCCAAAAGATTGCTTGATTAATCACCAAAAATCACTTGCAAGAATTCTCAAAGTAATCAATAATCTCACGAAAAGTCTAATGATTATCAAGAATCTCACAATACAATGTTTACCAATACGAAGTTTTAACAATCTAAGAGTCTAACTATCAGGTGTCTAACCTCAAAAACGAGATTTTTCGAACTATTTATAAAAAAACAAAAACCTAATTAAACAAGAATTCTAATTGCTGGAAATCTGCCAAAACGCGGCTGGGTCGACGGACCGTCGTGGTCACAACAGACCGTCGTGGACTCCGTCGTCCCATACTTGGTGCAATTTCTTCTGCTGCTTTCTTCATTCCCCTCGACGGCAAGTATGACGGACTGTCATAGGCACAACGGTCCGTCGAGGGTCTTCGTTCCAAAATACTTCAACTCTCGGAATCTTTGTACTGGGATCACTTCTCTGAACTTCACGACGAACCTGCAGGACGGACCGTCATAGCCATGACGGACCGTCACAAGCTTCGTAATCCCACACTTGGTCAGACTTCCCCATCTTCCTTCAGCAGCTGCACTACGCTACCACCTACGGACCGTCACAGGCACGACGGACCGTCATAAGCTCCGTAGGTGGTCTCTTCTGCATATTTTCGCTCAAAATCTCCGCATTAAGCTTTGGACAGATTTCCTGCAAAAAAAAGAGAAACTTGTATCAAAATTAGCACAAAAAGGCTTTCAGACACACTAAACTTAAGGAAAAAGTATTAATTATACCGTGAAACCACGGTATATCAGTATGTCTAATATTTGAGAAGGTAGTTCCTCCACTAATGAAATGAAAATGATGAAGCATGTGTGATCTTTGAATTATGGAATTTATTCCAAATTGCTTGTGTTAGTTAAAATGCTTAATGATATGAATTTGGTGTTACTTATGATTTTGGTGCATTTACTATGAATATTATGACCTTGATTGTTGGTGTGGTATGCTTCTAGTTCGGTCCTTGATGTCCTTGAAAGAGTTTAGTGTCATTTGAGGACGAAATGTTGTTTTAAGTGGGGGAGACTATTATGACCCTAAAAATGAAATAGGTCAAAATAGAGCTTAGAATGTGTTTCATGATATATTAATGAGTTAAAATGATTAAAATTAGCATTAAAAGTCAGTTTTTGAAGTTTGGAAGTCAAACTTCAAGGAACGACCAAGACGTTTGGAAACTAGCCTTGTGTGTGTTAGTGTGTCTTTGTATGTTATATGTGCTTATGATTATTGTTTAGAGTCTAATATCAGTGGGTATGTACTTAGATCTACAGGGACATGTTTAGGGTCAAAACTTCTGAGTACAACTTTTGGGGCCCACCCTAAGGGTACCCAAGGAGGACCCAAACATTTCACAAGCAAGCTGCCCAAGGGAGAAAAGTTTATCACATAGGTAAAAAAAAAGTGCTTCGCGGACCTTCTCCATCTTAGGCCAAATTTTTTTGTCCCTGTCGCAGCCACGTCACAAACCTATTTGTCAAAAAATTAATTTCCAAGAACATTTAGGAACATCTCCGCCACGCGGACTTGTTCCCCGACGATAACTCTGAAAATTTAAGAGATATTTGACTTGTCAGAAATGGTCTAATCAATGTAGGGGTGTTTTCGCTATATTCGGGGTGTGTTATCTACTGATTTTAGGTCATTATACACCCATTACCCAAACAAAAAAAACCCAAGCCCTCATTTTGAAATAAAAATTTAAAAACCCTCAAAAGTTCTTCTCTCCCAAAAAGCTCTCTCAAACATTGCCTGAGCCAACTCATGGTGGAGCTAGGGTTGGAGGTTTTGCACTTTTCCTTCATATAAATATCGTGGGTTTCTTCTCATTGAGGTAGGTGGTTCATCCTTTACTCTTATTTCATTCAACGAGCCCATTTTATGACTTTTCAAAAAGGTTTTTCAAACTCCAACTTCTTCTACTTTGAACTCTAAGCATGGGTTATGCATGAAAACATTTTAATTAATGTTAGATGATATTTTTAAACATTATTTTATGATTTTAAGGTTAAAAACTCAATTACCCAATGCTTAATGCAATTTTTTAAATTTTCTCTTATGAGGTTGATTTAATGTACCTGATTAGATAATGTGAGAACTATGAGTTTCTTCATGTTATATTGTAGTTACCTACTTTCTTAAAATGCTTTAGTATGATAAATTGTTTGTGATATTGATAAAATGTGGAAAAGGCTTGGATGAAGGGTAAATTTTCCTTATCTTTCTTAGTTCTTATTATAAGATTATCTTAAGTGGTATTGTCCACCTTTTGTGGCAGTGTTTACTTGAAGTATGTCAATCTGTATGCATATTTTTGTTTATGGTCTTGAAGGCGTAATATATTAAGTGAGGGGATGATTATGATGTATATGCATGATGTGTTTTAAGAAGTTGAAAATGAATATTTTGATGATGTTATGTTTAAATGATGTTTCTGTCTTTGTGAAGAATGCTAGTGTGTGAAGTATGATGAATGTGGGTCTGAGAATGTATAAAAGTCAATGTTATGAATTATGATTATTATGTATCAGGTGTGCTCAAATGTACTCACACACACATTTTGAATGAATTGATGAATAGGTTGGAGGTTGATGCCCTTCATGAGTTGAGATGTGGTATTCACATGTAATCTCTAGGGATAAGTACACTTCGTGAGTTAAGATGTGGTACCAAATAGATATCCCTTAACCAATAGTCTATGAATATTTTAGATTCAGTGGGGGAGATATGCTTAGCACCGAGAGGATTTTATGTAGAGGTGGGTACATTTCCTGATTAGAGATGTCGAATGCAAAAGTACCCCTTGGGATGAGTACTCCTTGTTAAAGAGAATGAGTATCTTAGTCGCAATCTCCGTATCCCTTAACTATTCACCCGCGTAGGTATAGCTATTGGAGATTCAATGTAAAGGTAAAGTATAACCCTACCTTAGGGAAGTGGGGATCCTTCATTCGATAGGGTTAATACCGGGATTCCATGTCTAGCTCTTATGGTCTTTGTCGGTTAAAAATAGTCTATGAAAATTGAATGTAAATGATCTAAGTCTTCTTAAGGGTGAACTACTTACGGTAGGTGGTGGAATGGGACTCTATCTATCAATTGCATAAGTAGGCATTTGGAGGGATTCATGGTGTGTCCTTATATGAAAATATATAAATGGTTCATAATTTGATGTAAATGAAAGTAATGTGACTTTAAGTCTTATGTTAAAGAATCATGTCAAGGTTATGTCGTATATGATGAAGTTATGAATGATGAATGTGGTGTGCTTGACACAAGGGAATCCTCAAGGAGCCCAAAGGGGGAGTAGTAGCATGGGATGCTACTTTCATATTGCACTTAGTGTAACTTACAAGTCCAATTGGAGAAGGGAACTTATGTGAAGTCCTTAATTCATAGTATGTTCCTCTAGTGTCTAGTTATAGAGTGTCGACTTGTTACCCGTCCGAGGTAAGACTATGGTAGTCTTGAGTATCACTTAGGTGTGTATTAAAGGGATTGTATGGGCAGTTCCTTCATGTCTTACCTTAGTGAGTATTGGTGTGAATTAAAGGGATTGTATGGGCAGTTCCTCCATGTCTTACCTTAGTGAGTCTTAGGCTAAATTGGTTAGGAAACCTCAAGGGAAATAAGTTCACTGTGAGTTGGTTTGAAGTGTGTTCACTGTATGATATCTTGAGTTCACTGTAATATGTCGTTTTATTCAAAAATTATGGAAGTTTCACTTTATGTGTTAAAGGATGATTCATATGTTATTATACTTCTATATTTATGAAGGTTTTACTTAAATAACATAAAAGAATTATTTATACTATATGTCCTCTTTTGCTTGATTTTGCATATGTCATGCTTAATACAATATTTGTACTGACCCTATACTTTTCATGCTCTATCAGTAAAGGTTGGAGGCAAGTTAAAGATTAGAAGGCAAGTTAAAGATTAGAAGGCAAGTTTGGGATTCGATTCGCTCAAGACAAAGTATGTCCCCATATATCTTACAGCATAGTCTTTATTTCTCTAGTTCTTGTTTAAGACATATTAAGTATTTCTTTCGATGTAATGGTTTGTTCCCCTAAGATATTTATGTTGGGTATTTAAGTTGGATTTTGAAGATAAGATTATCCTTTAGTATTTATAAAAGATTTTTTTCATTATTATTAGTTATCGTGAAAAGTTTTAATTAGTACGACTTTTCATGTCTTATGTAATGAATAATAGCTCACAGGCTAGTACAAGACCCTCGAAAGGTAAAGTACGCCTTTTTTCCGACCTATGGGTTGACCTGACATATAGGGTGTACTTGCGGGTCGTAACAACATTTCATGGTAGTCTATATCACTTTAGAATAATTGTTTGCCTATATTCACATTTTGGGAAGGGACACCACTCATTTCTAGTTTACTCAGTACTAAGATAAAGTAACTTTTGAAATGTCTTTAAACCTTTCTTATTCATCCAATATTAATATAGGACATAGGAGACTAACCCGTTGTATAATCATGTTATTAGCTCATTAGGTTTAGAATGAGAACTTCCTTTCATCGCAACCTATCATTAGTGAGATCAACTCATCATAGTATAATATAGACACACAAGTGAATCACCTTTAACCTGCATCATCATACACTTACCATGATCTCACATTCAACATATTCATAACATTCAGTCATGTTCATCATATAATAATCTTCCTATTCTATTCATATAATCATACTTCAATTGAACATCATCAACAAGTATAGACCATAATAATTTACGTAAAGTATTCATAATCTCAAAAGTATTACCAATGGCTTCCAAGAATCTCTTTCAAGACCATACCCTCAATTTCATCACATTAAACAATTAATAGAATCACCATCATGATATAATATTTAATTAACAAATAACATATTGAATTACAATATCTTGAATCATCTATAAACCTAATTCAAGTTAGAGTTAGGGAAAAAGGTTCATCCATGGATCTTTTACAGATTAGTTCAAGACTAAAGACTACAATAATCCACCATCAAACAATCATAATCTATCATTATGAACCAATGGGATACAACATTAAATAAATTTGAAAGGTAATCCATTAAATTTGATGAAGCCATGATTTTAGACATCTTTGGAAACCAATTTTGAAGAGCCTCTTTGGGGAAGAGATCCCAAGATTGAATAGCTTCCATACATTAAAAATCCTTAAAGAATGATGGATAAACACCTTGATTCTTTAATACCTAATCAATCTTGCAATTAGTCTTCAATGGTGGTCTTTGGGTAGTGAGAGAAAGTAGTGAGAAATGAAAGCTAAATGGGTTTGGAAAATAATGAAGTGTTGAGTTAGTTTAATGAAGTCTAACTATTTTTTAGTCCCCAAAAAACTTAATTATCCACCCCTTATCTCTTAATTAATTTATTTACTAATTTTCTCATATCCCCAAGCTTAAACGAAACTTGGCCTGAGCCAAGGCATAAATGACGACTCCACGTCGGTGAGGCGTCAATCCAACCACGGACTGTCCTGGTAAGTCGTGGTTTGGATCAGAGACTAGTCCTTGAAGTAAATTTCTTATTTTTCTAAGTATGTAACAATGATCTTCATCGATGGTCCATTAAACCATAGACGCTTGTTGTTTGGTTCGTCACTATCAACTATCAAATTAAAGCTTTTGGGGTCAAAATGTAAGGTCCTCTTCAAGGACAGTTACAGTGTTCCTTTGGGAGTTCTACCAAAATCTTTAGACCCTAAACACATTTTGATACGTTTTTCAACCCTTTCCACCAAATTTTACTTAATTTTGACTCTTAATATCCCTTAAAACACACCAAGTCACACTAGGTAGTTTTGAGAAATCTCCGGAGGCCATGGTCGTCCCTTGACGTTTTAATTCTAATATCTCCTAATAAAGTTCATTGCCTTTGTTTAAGCATAGAAACACTTTTTTAAGAAATAGTTCATCAAGCGAGGTTCTAAACTATGTCATGGAATTTCACAGTGTTACAGAGATTATGAGAATGCATGGAGTTCTCTTGTTGATTATCTCGGATAGGGTACCGAATTTACTTCTCATTTTTTGAAAGCATTCTAAAGTGGACTTGGTACCACAGCGAAACATAGTGCTGCATTTCATACACAAACGCATGGTTTGGCCGAACGAAGCATCCAAACCACGGAGGACATGTTAAGAGATAATGTCATCAACTTCAAGGGTAATTTGAATTACCATCTATCATTGATAGAATTTTGCTATGATAATATTTATCATTCGGGTATTTCCATGGCACTCTTTGAGGCCCTTTTTGCGAGGAGATGTAGATCTCTGATTGGGTGGTTTGAGATGTCATATCCGGGTTTACCCCCTAGACGTAACCGGCGTCTTCTTCCTCTTTGAGGACTAAGACTAGCCTCTTAGCTTACATCATTTACATAATTACATTCATAGGTTGAAAACGCGGAAGAACTTAAGACTATTCATTATTTCTATTTGGTGGTTTATATAGACATATACATATTATATATATATATATATATATATGTATATATATATATACATATATATATATATACACGTATATATATATATGTATATATATATACATATGTATATGCATGTATATATACATATATATATCTGTATATATATACATACATATATATATATAGATACATATGTATCGATATATATATATATGTATGCATATATACATATATATATGTATGTATGCATATATATATATAGACATATACATATATATACACATATATATATGTATATGTCTATATATATATATGCATACATACATATATATATGTATATATGCATACATATATATATATATCGATACATATGTATCTATATATATATATGTATGTATATATATACAGATATATATAT
>NC_028638.1:22194743-22237698 GCF_001406875.1 Solanum pennellii | reverse complement strand
ATATATATATATATATATATATATATATATATATATATATGTGTGTGTGTGTGTGTGTATGTATGCATATATATATATATATGTATGTATGCATATATATATCGAGTATACATAGACACTTTGTATAGAAAGATTACTTAGTTTTTATAATTTTATTGAACATAAGTATATAAAATATAACATATTCGTAATAGTCGTCTCATCTCGTGACCTTCTAATATAAGTGTAAAAACTTGGGCATAACGAATCCATCAAAGTAAGAATGCCTCAAATGGGCTATACAATGTTTCATAATAAATGGAAAGGAAAGAACCATAGAATTCTTTAACTAAAAACAACTGCATTAGCTAGATACTGGCATCTCCCTCTAAAATTGAGGACCTACCCTACTTGTATAGTAAATAGATAAATGTTTTCCTCAATTTTGTCTCCAAAAGCCCTTCAACGACCGGAACCTAAAATGTTGGGGGAAAAGGAACAATGAGGTTAGTACACCACTTGTACTATGTTTGAGACCATACGCACAGATATATGAAAACATGCTAAGAAAGAGGGACATTTCATAAAGCATGCACTTTTAACTTAAAAGAATTTATGCACTTTCAACAAGACCATACCAACCAATAGAACATGTTCATTTAGTCATAGGCATCAACATAACAAGAACAACACAATAGATATGGAACTATCATTATCTAATTGATTCAGATTTCATACATAAGTTCAATGAAGAACCAACATTAATACCTTCTTCCCTTAAAGGAACATGATACCTAAATCAACCAAACAATGAATAATAAACACATAATATAAGGTAATTCATGAACTAATAACATAACTAAAATCAACAAAAATAATTGGTATGTTCATCATCTTCAACAAATCTACCAAATCAAATCCAACATTTATGAAACTAGGGAAGAACATGGGTCCAAGGGAATTTCAAGTGAACAACAACAATTACACATTATTATACACATAATAAAACCTATATCAATTTAGGTTGGGTTTCACCACTCCTTCAATTGAAATCAGACTATTAGATAGCATCCACTATATCACTATTGCTTAATTCTTTCTCATTCATTACCTCCTTGGTCTAACAAGTATGAACGAGGAGAGCTCTAACGTTGGACTATGTTAAAAAAAATTTAAATAAAAATATTAACAATACTTGCATCGACATTATTGAAGTGTTGCTTAATTATTATTCATACATTGTTAATTGTTCATGGTTCCTACAACTCTAGTTGTGGATTTAACTACTCATACTTAAAAGTTCAGTATTCCTGATTAAGTTGAAAGAATTGATGAACTTACAATCAGAATAGATGAAACCCAAAATCTTGAATTGAAATTCAAAGTGGAATTGCACAATCCAACTTCCGGAAATTAATTTGGTAAGAGTTTGAATAGTAATACCAAAAGAACAAAACTAAAATCGTACAATGGCGTCTAACTCTCAATAACGGAAATATAAACTTTTATTTATTGTACTAAAGTCATAAACCAACTAGGAAAATAACTCGTACATGAATGACAACCCGACCTACAGATCGTTATTTGATCTATAGTCCTTGGGTCGCCTCCGTGGTTCAGGATGGTCCGTCACTCGACCTACATTTCGTAGGTTACTCTTGTGGTTCTACACTTGGTTAAAGTTCTATAGACTCCACTAATAATACATCACTTATGAGTCATCGTAGGACTTATAGTCCTTCGATGACATCATTGGTTGCTGCTGCTATCAATTAATTCCATTTTTCTGTCAATCCACTTCCGAACCAATTTCGTACAAAATATTACATAAACACATTATTGTCTAATAAAAATAATCTAAGACGCACACAAACATTAAGTGAAACGGAAAAAAAATTGCACACTCAAAAAAAATAAATAACCTTCAACTTAAACTTGTTGTTTGTTGATGAGTCCAAAAATTGGATTTATTTAGGGATATATTTGTCACAAACCCGAGTGCACCCTAGAAGTTAGAGCATTCTTGAGTCACCACACAGCATATGAGACTCTTAAAAGTCCAACTAAAGCCACTCGTATCAATCATCGTATAATAAATACTCTAATATAAGTAAAAATTTAAAATTTTCTCCACACACGAAGAACTCTTTCAATAACATACGCAAGCGGAAGACTTTCATTAAAACAATACACCTTTAAAATTTCTCATTGAACCATCTATACTTTGGAGTATACAACATTTGGTTCTAAGCCCATACACGACATAAAATAAAGACTAAGGCATAAAGGAACATGTGGGTATTGTCCTCGAATCTATGAGGACTCACCAATACTTCATCTTCAACCATTAGAAACCTATCCATCCTCCATGGCATCTCAAGACATCCAAATCCCTACACTTTAGTCAAAAAGGGAATAGAACGGGTTAGCACATTAGATGCACTAAGTATGGAAGCTATGCAAAAACCATGAAAAAAGGACATTTAGTATAGAAATACGTTTTCATGATATTTTAATATAAAACCTTCATAAAATAGTTTAAGAGACAACAAACAAGTCATTAAATTATACTCAATTTATAGGAAACATACAGTAACTTCACTGTAATTTCACATATATTTTACAAATCACTAGATAGCATAAAGACCACATCAAAACACAAAAAGATAGTCACATTGTGACACCCTACAAACGAACTAAGGTGAACTAGAGATTTGTTATGGTTTATTGAGTTATTTTCAAGTTAATTTAAGTTATATTAGTGTCCTTAGGCAGTGTGTGAAGTTTGGAGGTCAAATGTGCAAGAACGTCCATGACGTTTGAAAGGTGTGCCTTAAAAAGTGTTCATGTGCCTTGATGTGTTTGAGTTAGTTTTACGTGTTCTTTTTGCTTGAAATTGGTGTGATATGTTCCTCATACAAAGACAAATTTGTTTAGGGGTTTAACATCCGTATACGACCCAACCTAGCACCCATTAGGTCCCTAGAAGAAGACCCCAATGTCTAGGCTGAATCTGCCGAAGCTGCCCGAAAACCAGCCCCAAACGACGGGTGCAATCGACGCCCCTTGGGTCAATCACCCATAATCTAGGTACGTAGGTTGGGACTTAGTGTGGTGTGATCAACCCTTTATTTAACAGGTGCATACAAAAACAACGCCCAGCACGGGTCGTCATTCCATCGATGGGTCCTGCCAAAAGCTGCAGCGTTCGCTGTGAGGCTTGGGGTATTTTGTAAATTCACCCAAGTATTTTTGATGACGCTAGGATGATATTTTAGGGTTTTTAATTTATAATAGATTAATTTTAAGTCCTAGACCTAGTCGAGACCCCTCACTTCAAATATTCAAACTCTCACACTAAAGAAAAACTCTCTCAAGTCACCATTGGAACTAGGACTCAAGGAAGAACTAGGAGGGATGGTTGGACGTGTTTGTTCATACAAATTAGTGGGTTTCCTTCTCATTTAGGTACGGAAACTATCCATGATCCCTCTTCCATTCAAAGAGTCATTTCTAAAAGATTTCAATAGTGGTTTTCAAACTCTACTTTCTTCTATCTTTGATTCTAAGCATGGGTCTTGGAAACGTGTTTCAATGATTCAAATGTGTTTCTTCTAGTATTAAATGATGATTTTAATGTAAAAAACCTAATGAACTCATGTTTATTCATATTTCCAACTTTTAGTTTAAGAAATGGGTTAAATGAATATGTTTGTGTAGGGTATGAACTTGCGTTTTCTAATATTGTTATTATGATTTAGATACTTCCCTACGGTCCTTACTATGAGGAAATATTCATTAATTGGTTATGGGTGGTGATGTATTGGTTAAAAGGTGAGTTCCTTATATTGTGTAACTCTTTTTATAGATTGCTCTTTATTGGTATGATCCACCTTCTTGGTGGAGGTGTTTATTTGACATATTTGGATATATTTGTGTGTATTGTAAGTATGAGTTTGAAGGCCTGATGTGTGAAATTAAGTGATAATGAAGATGGTTCTTGTTGATATGTGTTATGAAGCTTGAGTTGTATGTTTTACTTAGGTTATGCCTAAATGAAGAAGTGGATCATACAATTCATTGTTACACTACAAGAGATATAAAATAAAATATAAACAGAGTTAGGGTAGAATACCACCAATCAAGTCTCACAACTTCAATCCATAGCCAAATCAATTAACTCAATGCTCAAAGGCTCTTACCAATAGCTATGATCACCAATTCAATTCAATAAGATTAATATACAATGAATCTAAGAATATATAATACTCATATAATCCAATTGAGACAACCTATGAACCATACAATCATGACCTGTACACAAATCAATCGCCAATAACAATCTACACATGAATTCACTACAGCAAGTCATAATTAATTCACCCATAACATCACCAAAATATAGAGATTTGAGAAGATCAAGGGTTCATGGAGAATTTCATTGGGAAACATCAATTTTACATCAATAACATCATATTTTAGTGTTTGGAAACGTTTTATGCAAGAACCCATGACTTAGAGTAGAAATTGGACTTTTTCATCTTTGAAATTGACCCTAAGGTTATAGTAAGCCTTAGATGAATAGCTCCCGTACCTTATTAGAAGAATTCAAATAGAATTGAGAAAACAACTCCATCAAAGATCCATCATCAAGCTCCATCTTCACCTTGTGCTCTCATGGATGTTTTTGGCGAAACTTTCGGAGGGAATGGGTTTTTATCTAGGTGTTAGGGTCTGAATGAGATTTTAATGACTTAAATACTATTAAAATACACATACACACGTAAAATAACCGTCCTCCTATTTTATAAGACTTGGGGTGAATTTCGCAAGGACCCCAAGCCTTAACAGTGAAGTAGGCGGACTTGCAGGAGCCATCGACGGCCACCCATCGACGACAGCTCCTCCACTTGAAGGATACATGTCCCCATCGATGCCACCCTTCTACGAGCCATCTTTTGGACGATTGGCCATCATTTGTACGATTGGACGTCCTTTGAGGGTTGGTTGTTTTGCCACTGCCAGATAGTTTTGAGCTCCAAGCGGGGGTTCTCTTCTAGGGCTCCTTGTGGATCCTAGGTGGATTTATCCCAGATATTAAACCCTTAAGCATGCATGTCGAGGTCTTAGGTACATCTCCAATAAAATTCAACAAAAACGAACACCTAAATCATGCTAAGACACACATCAACATGCAAGGAGGTCGAAAGGCTAACTTTCAAACGTCTCGTTTGACTTCCAAGGCTTACATAACTCAACAGTATGCCCTTAAACACTAATATAAACCATATAAGGACCTCATAAAATAATGATAAAAACATAAGCACATGCAAGCAAATAAGAAACTTATCATTGAACGTCTTGGTCGTCCCTTGGCGTTCGACTTCAAATTAAATCAAAATGACTTCAAAACACTCAAACACATTAACTAAGATATTGATAAGCCTTTACAACAATAATGAATCTCTAGATAAACCTAAATCTTTTGAGGGTTTTTATTATTCGCCCCCACTTAAGAACATTAAGCCTCGAATGTCACTTAAACACTTATAGAGATAATAACCAAAGCAACAACACATTCTCAGACATACAACATCATAATCCAAGCACAAAAAAAAGGAACATTACTCCAAGTATTTTAATGCTTACAACATATTTCCTAAGCACATTATAACAAATTCCCATGAAAGAACAATTTAGACAACATTTCAATTTTTCTTACAGTGAACATGCTTCACATTTTAACAAATGCAAACCTTAACAGATTCCTTATAAATTCGCACCAAAACAATATCATATAAAAATTTAAACATGCTCACTATAATCTTCTTGAAACAATTAGTAGCCTACACTAGATGCACATGGGCAATGAGGAAGATACCATACATGAAAACTCATTTTTCTCATTCAAGAAGACCTCAACCAAAAATTCATATCATAGGAGAATGTTGGGAAACTCATTTTCAAAAAAACACTCCAACATAACCAAGTTATTACGAGCTCTTTGTTTTAGGCTTGAATAAGCATATAAGGAAAATGTAAGGATATATCACTCCCAAAACCATACTCTTCAACATACTTTCCCACTTAGGAGAAATCCGATCTAAGGTCAACATAATTATTCTACAAGGAACTCCCTCAAGGGACCTTAAACCTCACTAACACCTTCTCACTAACTCATCAACATACTTGACCTCTCGGAAAAAAAACGCCCCCCCTAGTAGAAACTGACCTTTGCTCTTTCTGACCTCACCTCCTTCCTTTCTTAAGGTCGGACCTAAACAACTTAAAAGTGTCTCAACTACCACTCATTCACCTTTCCAACACTATATCTTACTATTTCTTCCAACAATACTACCCTTCAAAAGGTAACTCAACCAACCTAAAGTTATCAATAGAATCTTCCATACTCCATCTAACAAGTCACAACTCATATTTTCTCTCCCTCAACCCATAATGTCACAAAGGTCACACTCATAAAACAAACACATAAAGGAACAAGGGAAAGACACCATATAAAAATCTCTTAGACACGATTAAAAGAAAGAAGAAGTGAAACTTTTCGTAGCACCCAATAGCCTCCTATTAGTAATGTGACGTGCTTCATATTAGGAACTAGACTCTATTGAATTTGGTTTATGAAACAAACTAAGACATTCCCAGACCTTATTTTCTGATACCAAGTTTGTCACGAACCACAAGTACACCCTAGAGGTTAGAGCATTCTTGAGTATCCTCATGGCATACAAGACTCCGTAAATTCTCACTAAAGCCACTAGTAACAATTATCGCATAATACACACTATAAAATAAGTAAGAATTTAAAGCTTTCTCCACACAACAAGAATTATTTCAATAACATACGCAAGAAAATGATTTTCATTAAAATAATAAACCTTTAAAATGTCTCATTAAGCCATCTATACTTTGGAGTATACAACATTTGGGACTAAGCCCATACACGACATAGAATAAAGACTAAGACGTAAAGGAATATGTGGGCATAGTCCTCGAATTGAAGCGGACTCACCAATACTTCATCTTCAACTCTTAGAAACCTATCAATCCTTCATGGCATGTCAAGTGTCACACCCTAATTCAGGATTCTGAATGCAACCGATGTCGTTGACCTCTCAGAGGTCGCAGACAAGTCCCTTGTTAGCATTTATCACATTCATATAGTTAAATTTGCGGAAAATTTAAAACATTTAAACATTAATGAAGTGTACATAGACTTAATATAATCCTTCATCAATTCATATACTATATGCTCAACTAAACAACGATCTACAATGTATTACGCAATTCAAAAGAGAGAATCAATATATATCATAATAAATTTTCCAAAACGGCCTTAATACAAAAATATCAAAATGAAAACATCCGAAAGAAACGCTAGGGACAACATCTTGTAGCTATTTCTAAATAATAGGCTATGAAGATAGAAGTAGCATCCTCGAACTAGAGAGGACCTACCAAATGAAAAAGATCGCTGAGTCCAAACTGCTGCAACGAGTCTTCAATCTTCTCTCTGACCTACACCTATAAAAAATGTGATTGTATAGGGTTATTAAGCACTTGTACTAATTATGGGTGTATGCAAACATACACATAAGGTCATGCATGATCAAGTAAAGTTCTTCCTATACAACATGTCATTTCATGAAAGTGAAGTCACTAGACTTTCTTAATTCCATAGTTGTGAATTGTCGTATGACTTTGATGTATTTTAATGCATTCAAAGCACACAAATCATTTTCTATGTGATAACAAGACATTAGAAACATCAACATACTTTTAGAAAAACTAGAGAGAAGATTTGAAATTTGATCCCCTTGAACCCAAGAGCTCTCCTTTTTGTACTTAGTTTATTTTCCAGTTTTTTTCTTCTTCTTGTTCTGTAGTTCAATGATTCCTTTGATCCTATGTTTTACTTACAAGTGCAATGATTCATTGTAGTCCCATACCCAAAATGAGTCAAGTAAGCAACCCAAGGACTAAGGGAATAAATTCACTATCCTTACAATAAGTCATTCATTACATTCTGTATTCGTTAGGCAGTAACACTTCATAAGCCAGCCTCTATTGGCTATGCCACTTATTTCATCATTTCCATATTATGGAAGTTATGAAGCATTTATTAGATATTTCATTTTACTCCCCTATATTGACATAATATAAGAAGTCATTATAAGCCAATTTTATTTGGTTTTGCCAATTATATGTTGAAAACTTCGTCGGTATCAACACAGACGATTGATATTCATAAGCTCATACTTTCATAGCTCACTTTGAACATATATTCCTTCTTCTTTCTTTCTTGCTTTCTTAGAGACATCTTTATAATTAAGATCATGTGAGCTAACATTAAATCCAGTGTCTTCCCCACATCGAAAAAAGGTGATTCACCGATTAAAATTAATCTATACCATGTGAGCTAACATAAAATAAGGTGTCTACCCCACACCGAAAGGAGGTGATTCACCAGCTAAAGTGATTCCACGTCAAGTGTTTACCCTACACCGAAATGGGTGGCTCACGACTATAGTGAACCATGAACATTCTTTTGAGCATTAATCGACATAGATCATGTGGATTAAACATGAAAGCCACTGTCTTTCCCACACCGAAAAGAGGTGATCTCACTGGCCATGGTGAGATCGAAACATCCCTAGCTCTCTTAGGTGGAAACCACAGGCTAGTTCCCATGTTGGATAGAAATAATTCAAAGACTAGGAGACATACAAAACTACTTATCCACCTCGGTGGTATCTCATCTCATGAGACTTACACGTGCCAGCGCAAGCTCATAGCTAGTCTATCGGTGCCATGCTCACTTTATTTATCTTCTTATATTTTAGAGTTGACTCTAACATTATGGAAGCTTGCTTTTATATTGAGGTTTACTTACTATATTGATTACTTTTCATCCCTTTCTTTACATAGATGAAATGTGAATTATCCTTACATAACATCTTTGGTGTTAATGAGATTTTTCTCACACATTCTAACACCCCTTTTCATGAGTATATTAACATGTAATATTAGATATAAGTGAGGATTGTCTCAGTTCCTTTAACACCACATTCTGGTTACTTTCATAACTTAGACATATATAATTATGTTACTACTAACTTTACTTACTTAAATTCATTTGGTAGCATCATATCATTGTGTGTGGACGATGAGAACTTCATTCAATGAGTTACATATGTTCATAGTTCATTTTTTAGGGCATATTGGGACTTGTTCCAATGATTGACATTCCCTTGGATATGGATTCATTGAATTACTTAGATGTGCTTATTTTATTGTTTCAATACATTGGCTATATATGATTGGCATAAAATTCATATTGGCCTAAATAAATTGGAAAAGATTTCATAATCATTTTTATTTTATTGGCATAAGACAAATTAACGTTCTTTCATGTTTAGTTTAGTAAGTATCAACCATTAGCCAATCTTTTAATTATTTTAATATAACATTATAGCCTATTTCATTCAACTTATTGGACAATGTATTGTTAGCCTTTTTATTTGCATAAGCCAAACATTCACTCAAATATGATTTCATGGAGATCTTTTTAGCCAACCTTATAACATTGTTCAAACATCACATTAGTAGCTATTTCAGAAAGCCTCATATGAACACTTTAATGAACATATCATTTTAATCAAGTCGCACTCAGCTATAGGTATACACATCACGGCCGTAACATCTCAAAACTAGCATTTTCGGACACAAGATGATGCAACATAGTTCTTTATATCACGTAAGGAACACATAAAATCATACATTTACAAAATATACGTTTATTCGACATTTAAAAATCAATAACTCTACACATTAAATCAACCAGAACCACCTACCAACAATATGATCAAGACTACCTCTTTATATTCATTAGAATCGAAAATGAGAATACTAGGGAAGAAGGATGTTCAACAGCAACCTTGGGAAACAACCCTAGTTTCGAGATTTCAAAGATTTAAGATGATGGAAAATACTCTTGGATAAAGAATTCAAGGATAGAAACCCGTACCTTATGTAGAACTTAATCTACGAGACCGCCTTGAACAAAACCTTGAAGTACACGTTGAATTCACCTAAGAACGTCGATGAACTTTCAGCCATTTTGCTTACAGTTTTAGCATCGACTTCTCTAAATGTTTGATCGTGAGTTTTTAGGTTTAGGAACTGATATTGACTCATTAAACTAAGTCTTAATAAGTTAATTAAATAAATTAATTAATTAATTACTAAAAAAGCGCCTCCTAGATTGACTAGAAATAGGAAAACACAACACTTAGTCAAATCTGAATTTTTCCTAAGAATTTTATTTTTCCCCTTTAAATTAATTAATTAAATGGATAATTTAATTAATTAAGGGGCCTAGGGTGATTACTAAAGTACCCCTAAATCATTGGAACCATAATTAACCCTTTTGGACCATGCTAGGTTAAGTACTAGGATGTTTCTTAACTTGTACTAGATTAGTGTAAGAATTTTGGTTTGACCCCTTTAATTTAATCAATTTACTTGATAATTTAATTAATTAGATGACCTAGGTAATTACTAAAGTACCCTCACGTTGTTAGGACCATAACTAACCCTTTGGACAATCCTAGGTTAGTTACTAGGTTATCTCTTTGAATAGTTACTAGGTTAGTGTCACCCAATGAAGTCTTAGGTTGTCAGGTGTACTAGATAATTTATATTTTTTTGTCCTCGGTTAGTTATTTAGGGCAGTAGGTTAGAGTGTAGAATTAGTTATATAGATAGGCCCCGCATGGGTGAAACCATGTGTATGCCTGCCCCCTAACAACCCTAACAAAATTCAGTTAGGGTGGTCCCCTCTTAGCCATTTCTCCCCATGTTCTTGCACATGGGTTGCTTGTACTTTATTAACTAACTATTCTTGATGGTTCATTTGTAAGGTTTAATTATTGTCCCAAGGATCTTCACTATATCCTTGGGCACTGCTTACTCTACATGATCATTTTAAATGGTCATGTGCTATGGTACCTAGGCTTGACACTTGGATGCCTCGTACCTAATGTGTGTAATATATGCATCGCTATCACAAGTGTACCATACCAATAATCATTATACTACAAGAGCTATAAAACATAATATAAAGAGAACTAGGGCAGCATAACACCAAACCAATCTCACGACTTCAATCCATAGACAAATCAATCAACTCAATACTCAAATGCTCTTACCAATAGCCATGATCACCAATTAAAATCATTAAGATTAATATAAAATGAATTTAAGAATATAAAATAGTCATATAATCCGATTGTGACAGCCTCTAAACCATACAATAATGATATGTACACAAATAAATAACCAATAACCATCTACATATGAATTCACTACTATCAAGTCATAATCAATTAACTCATAACAAAACCAAAATATAGAGATTTAAGAAGGTCAAAGGTTCATGGAAAACTTCATTGGAAAACATTAATTTTACATCAATAATATCATATCTTTACATTTGAAAACGTTTCATGCAAGAACCCCTGACTTAGAGTACAAATTAGACGTTTTCATCTCTTTTCATCTTTGAAAATCATCTTTGAAATTGACTCTAAGGTGATTTAAAGCCTTAGATGAAGAACACTCATACCTTATTAGAACAATTCAAATAGAATTGAAGAAGAAACTCCATTAAAGATCCATCATCAAGATCCATCTTCACCTTGAGCTCTCATGGAGGTTTTGTGAGGATTTTTGGGAGGGACTGCATTTTAATCCATCTCCACCCTTCGACGCACCGTCATTTTGACGACGGGCCGTCATTAGAGGGGTTGTTGTTTTGCCACTACTATATAGTGTTGAGCTCCAAGATGGGGTCCTCTTCTCGGGCCCCCTGTGGTTCCTAAGTGGAGTTATTCCCAAACGTTAAACCCCTAAGCATGAATGTCTAGGTCTTAGTAAAATCTCCAATAAAATTCAATACAAAAGAATATATAAAACAGCTAAGACACACAACAACACACATAGATGTCCAAAGGCTAACTTTGAAACGTTTGGGACGTTTGACCTCCAAACCTTGCCAAACGTAACATGGTACCTTTAAACACAATATTAACAATGTAAGGACCTCATTAACTCATGATACACACATAAGAACATGCAAGGAAATAAGCAACTAATAATCAAACGTCTTGGTTGTCCCTTGACATTCCACTTCAAATTCAGTCGAAATTAGTTCAAAACACTTAAACACATTAACTATGATATTTACAAGCCTTTAGATAGTAATGATATGTAGATAAACCTACCTCATTTTAGGGTTGTTACAATCTCCTCCTTTCAATAATATTCATACTTGAATGTCACTTAAACACTTCAAGCGATAAAAACGAAAGCAACAACCAATTCTGAAACATACAACATCATAATCCAATCATAAAATTAAGAGAAACATCACTCCAAGTATCCCCATATTTACAACATCGTTCCTAAGCACATTATAACAATTTCTTAGGAAAGAAAAATTTATACAACATTTAATGTTTTCTTACAGTGAACATGCTTCACATTTTAACAAAAGCAACCCTTAAGAGTTTCCTTAACAATGCTCACCAAACCAATCTCGTATAACAATTTAGACATGCTCATTATCATATTCTTGAAACAATTAAAAGCCTAAATTAGATGCACATTAACAAATACACCGTAGGAACCGCCAATACTCTTATTTGTACGTGAGGTGAATTTACCAATTCACCCCTTGAACTTACAGTGAACTGCGCAGGGAGGCAGTCCACCAATGGCTGCAAATGATGGCCCGTCCTTTGACCTATGGACCTTCCTATTGTTCCGTGGTTTGGGAATGAGGCTATTCTTTGGCATCCCAACCGATGAGAAACCACTGACAGGGCATCGACTGACCCACTGGGCGTCGATTGTCATCCATTGGTTGGACTGTGTTGGACAATCCTCGGCACCAACTTGGTTTCTTCCTCAAGGACCCTTGCGTGGTCCTTGGGGATGCTTGCCCAAACGTTTCCAACCCAAACATGATCGGACATGAGCTTAGAAACTATCACATGAATTTCATCGAAAACAAACATGTAAAACTTGACGAAATATGCATAGACACACAAGGTCATTTCCAGGAAAAATCATCGAACGTCATGGACGTCTGTCCTCAAAATTTCACAAAACTTGACACACTGTCTATATACACCATAATGAATAACTTAAGGAACTTATAACCTCATGTATCACACATAAACACATAAAACTGCATATAAGGCACATTGGTGACTTTGTCGTCAAATGTCCTGGTTGTCCCTTGACGTTAGATTTCCAATGCACCTTAACTCCTAGACACTGCCTCAATACCACTTTATAGACGTATTTAGGAACTTAGACCACAATGATCAACACGTTAGTCTCTAGTTAACCTAAGTTATTTTTGAAGTCTTACATTCTCCCCCACTTTGGATAACATTCTTTGTCGAATGACACTTGCCACTCTCCTAACACTCCCAAGAATAGATATTCAATCTTAACAGCTCATAACCACAACATACAACACATAATCAATGATAAAACATCAATTTCACATAGTCAAAAGATTCACAACACGACAAGAAAATATTATAAGTTCTATAACACATCATGCTATAAAACTCACATGCTTCATTTCAAATAACAAAAACTCATTTTATATGCAACATCTTACTCAAATACATCAGTGCTAACCATATTACAATAATTTTATAACAAATAATCAATTCGTCAATTTTTGCAAAATTAAAGTGAGTAGACAGTGCATTACTATGAATTATGCCAATTTTTTCAAAAATTCAACTTCTATGTTACTCATGATAGAAACATGCTAATACGCAAGATAACATCATACAAACATATATCTTACAACATAGTCATGGCTTCATAAAATACTCAATGAAAAAAGTTAATGAAATTCAATTTCAACAAAACTCCTAAACACTGTGGACATGAAACATGCTTCTATGAATTTCTATCCCATCTACTACCCATACTCCCCCATATAGAAGTAAATCATATCACTAAAAAAAGTAATATAAGGACTTAACCTAATCATCATAACCTTCTGTCTTTTCTCCTCTAGTACGGAGTGAATAGAAACGCCTTTTTGTTGGACCATCATCCTTTGGAATACTAGAATCAACTTTATTACCCTCTATACTTTTAGAATCAATGTTAGGAAAATCTCTCACCTTTTGTCCTTCTTAGCACAACCAAAGCAACTCCTGGTACTATAACACTTCGGAAATTCTAGATGTGACGTGAAGCTTAACATTTGTGTAACAGTTCTAAGCATTGTTTCTAAGTCAATTTAAATAAATTCAGGTAATTCAAGGTGTTTAAGAACAAAGACATTTAAGAACGTCAATGACGTTTGGAAATTTGGTTCACAAGCGTGCTAGTGTGTCTTAGTTATTTGCCTGAGTTTTAATAGTCGGAAATTAACAAAATATGGTAAAAAGTATGTGTAAAATGTGTTAGGGATGGTTCATGGTCGAAACATAAAGGTACGACTCCCCAAGGACCAACCAAGGGCCCTTGATGAGGACCCTAGTGTTAGAGGCAATTCTGCCTGGCAGTGTGTACTCGACGACCAAAAAGACGGGGCGTGAGTGGATCGACGGGCCATCGATGCCACCGTCATTCCACACTTACGCAATTAGAGTAATCCCTTGACTGTACAAGTCTCTGATAGAGATGACAGAGTGTAAAACGAGAGGGGTATTGCCCGTCGTCTCACAGATGGCCCATCGTTCGGGGTCTCGTCTCTGAGGGTTGAGTTTCACTACAAAATTTTAAATGATTTCATTTAATTTGTTAGGGGTTTAGGCGGTTCAATTAGGCGTTAAGGGAGTTAACTCAGTTTATTAATACCCTTCATAAATATTCTCAACCCACATTAGTCTAAGACAACTCTAGAATACAAACTCTCTTCCTTCTTTCTATAATTGGAAGACTCCATAGAAGCTTAACTTGGGAGGTGAACTGGGGGATGAAAAAGGGTGGATTCATCTTCGATTATCAACAAAAAATTAAGGTATGGGTTCGATTAACCTTTGAGACTCTTTCCTCAAAGTATTCCTTCAAAATAGATTTCAAAAAGTTGAGTTTTCTTATGGGTTTCATTCAATTATGAAATTAAGGTATGGATTAAGTTATTGATGATTTCTCTAGCTTATATTGAGTATATTAACATTTAATTAAACTTGTTTATGGTAATTGTTCATGGTTTGGTCTAAATTGAAGAATATGATTCTTTATACCTAACCCTAAGTAGTGATCTTGACCTACATTGTATTGTGATCATTCAATTGAGTTGGTTGTTGATTAATTACTATCCTATGGTGTTATTAATATTTAATTAAGGTGAATTATAGGCCTATCATTCTAGTTCTTGTGATGTGATTTAGTTTATGAGTTATAATGTGAAATCAGCATATGTATCTTGTCTCAAGTTGTGATCTAAAGATGAATTGTATTATAGAGAATAAATTGGTCTTGTTATTCTATTGATTATCATTGTGTGATGATGTTATTCCCCAAGATGGGTTGAGTTATGGGTTGATGGTAAGACCTTGATGATATATAATGAGGAAGACTTGGTAAGTCTTAGAATCTCTATCTTATTTCAAATTGTGATCAATTGTTGTTAAGTCATGATATTACATTGGGGTATGCCTTATACTATCATTATAGGGAAGTATGATGTTGAATTGAAATGTCTTCACTATGTTGTGAGGTTTATTAAGGTGTATGTGATATAAGGATGGTGAAAACTATTAGTGTGCCTTAATATACTATGAAATGCTAATGTGTTCACCTCACTTATACGAATTGTGATGAAAGGACTTATATTCATACAATTCTTATTGAGCTATTGATGATGATTATTATACAAGGGGTAGACCCTATGGCTTAAATTAATCTATGATTGATAATTAAAGGCTTAAAGACAATTCAAAAAGGGACTCTAGCTTAGCAACGAGTGAACTAGATAGAGGAGTATCCTTTCCCACATAGGGAAGGTAGGAACACTACATTACACTTTAAATTGGAGATTATAATGCATGGCGCATAAATAAGGTCCCAACTATATCTCCTAGTTCTTGAACTATGTTGCCCCCATAGGAATACAAGCTAGTGGATCCACGTAGTTGCTATGTTTCATCTTTTGGTACTACCTTGAAAAGTAGTCGGCCTTCTTTCAGTGTAGGGTTTTATGACACCGGATTCTACACTTGCTCATGTGGTCTTTTTCGTTTAGGAAAAGATTTTACCAAAAAGGTAAAACGAATTAAAAGACTTCAACTCTAACTTAGATCACCTAAGGGTTCTAGCTTAGTCTAGGTAGGGGTATGGGACTGTACCTGAAAAATGCACTGGTTAGCCTTGAGGGGAGTCTTAGGAGGAGGTTTTATATATGTTTATGTTATGATAATATATGATGACCATGGCACATTTGTGATACTATATGTTGATTAGTTCTTTTATAGATATGCCATGGGCTGTAATGTTAATATATGATGAAATATAAACTTAAATATCATGATATGTAAAGTTGGACATTGGTCATGTTTTGTTGTTGAGGATACTTGATTGAGTAAGGTCACGGGGCTTTGCTTGGTCATTGCACTTGTTGACTTGATAAGGACTTGTTAGTAGTTGTCTTACTTAATATGATATATTTGACTCTTATTCATTCTTGCGATATTAGGGTTATAGTAAATCATGTTTTCAAGTATGTTGGGATTAGTATTACTTGTTGAGATAGTAAGCATGTTTGGTTGATTGATATGACTTACTTGACTTTGCATTAAGTCCCTAAAGGGGTAAAATGACATGTTTTGACTAAAAAGTCTCTTTTAGCATGTTTTGCTTGTGTATGTTCATAAGATCCCATACTTAGTATATGTGGAGTACTAATCCCATTTTCTTCTCTTTTTCCCAAGACATTTTAGGTTCCGGTGTTTGATGTATTTGGAAGGAGACATTATTGAAGGCTTGGATTCTTCCTTTCATACAAGTAGGGTAGGTCCTCAACTTTTGAGGGCAATGCCATCATCTAGCTTACGGATTTTGTTATGATCTTATTGACACTTTCATTCTTTTCCTTTTTAATTGAATATTGTGCTTTTGTATGACCTATATTCATGGTCTTGTTGAATTGATGTAAGGGCTATGCCCATATTGTGATATTCGTTTAGATGGTATGAGATGAGACAATTTTTGAGACTAATTCTCTATTTTTATATTTGTATGTGTAATAAATGTAGAAGTCTATGTTATATTCTTATACGAAGGGTCTATATATACTAATATGAATATATAATATGTGTATGTAGAGGTCTATGTAAACCTCCAAGTAGTGATAATGAAATTTTTAAATTTTTCCACATTTTTCAACCTATGAATGTAATGACATGACACTAAGTGGCTAGTCTTTGTCCTTGAAATGGACAACGATGCTGGTTACGTATAAGGGTAAACCCGAATATCAAAAACTTGGTATCAGAGCATTAAGTCGAATATCGTTGAGTTATGTCTCTCTGTCTCTACAACGTCTATGTAGGTTTGTATTTATAACTGTGAAGCTTAGCACACTTATGAGTAGGAACCTATATGATGTTTAGGAATCCCTCTCTTTCTTGGAAATCTTATATCGGGCCAATAGAGTATACTTATGGTGTGATTTTACATATAATCCTATTGTTGTGCTTATAAGAAGCATGAACACACGGAGGAATGTGGCTCGATGACTTGAGGAGGAAGTTGCTAATGCGGAAGCTCCTCCCCATGATAAGCATGTTCCTCCACTTGAAGAAGGTGCTAATATGGAACAAGACCTGGCTAACACTCCACCTATGGCGGAGGTTGAGATGAGGGCCATAATTGCTCAAATAGACCAAGCCATGACTACTCAAGCACAAGCCGCAACCGTTTAAGCCGAAGCCATGACGGCCCAAGCCAATCAGGATATTACTACCCGTACTCATCAATAAGTCAGTACTATGGTTTCCTTTGTAAGGGACTTCTCTCGAATGAACCCTCCTACTTTCTATGGGTCTAAGGCTGATGAAGACCCCCAAGAATTCATCGATGAGGTCTACAAGATAGTATATGCTATGGGGGTGTCTTCATGTTAGAAGGCCGAGTTGGCCACAAACCAACTCAAGGAGGTGTCTCAAACTTGGTATATGCAATGGAGGGATAATAGGCCATTGAGGGGTGGTCCGATGACTTGGGTGATTTTTAAGGTGGCTTTTCTAGATCGGTTCTTCCCTTGGAATATGAGGGAGGAGAAAGTGATGGAGTTCATCAATCTTCGCCACTGAGGAAAGTGTGTCCATGAGTACACTTTGGTATTCATTAAGTTGTCCAAATATGCTCCTTCATTGGTCTCTAATCCTAGAGATAAAGTGAGTCGTTTTGTGACAGCGGTGTCGGAGGACTTATAATAGGAGTGCCAATCGTCCATGCTACATGAAAATATGAACATTTCCCGTCTTATGGATTATGCAAGAAGGATTGAGGAGGCAAGGGCTAAGCGAAAAAGTAGAGGTGTTAAGGGAGCAAAGTCATTTGATGGAGGTTATTCATAGAATAGGCTTGAGATACAATACAAGCCTATATTTAAGAAGCGTGTTTCTAATAAAATCCCTTTCAAATTCACAAGATCTAGTGGTGATAGGGTGTCTAAGCCTAAATTCAACAAGGAAAAAGGTACTAATTCACCAAATGAGAAGTCAACTTGTGGAAAGTGTGGTAAAAAGCACTAGGGTGATTGCGTTTAGGGGACGGATAATTGCTTTAGTTGTGGCAAGAGTGGTTACAACATGAGAGATTGTCCAAACTTGAAGAGTCAAGACAAAGGTAGTGTCCAAGCTCAATCAAGTAGTTCTAGTGATGCTCTAAAGAAGAACCGCTTCTATACTCTCCGCTCTTGGGGTGAGCAAGAGACCTCTCCCGATGTGTTGACCTGCATGTTTAATGTTTTCTCTCTTGCTGTATGTGCTTTACTTGATCCCGGCACTTCTTTATTTGTTACACCCCTAGTAGCTAAAAAGTTTTAAAGTTTACCCGATATTTTGTGTGGACCTTTTATATTGTCTACTCCGGTGGGTGAGTCGGCTTTTGCAAAAAGGGTGTATAGGAATTGTCCTATAATGTTGCCAATAGAGTTTCTTATATTGATCTAGTAGAACTCGATATGCTTGATTTTGATATTATATTGGTTATGGATTGGTTGCATGCATGTTTTGCAGTTGTTGAGTGGAAGGGGGGAAATTCTATTCCTAGGGGTCGTATTATTTCTTATCTATTAGCATGCAAAATGATCTTAAAAGTTTGTCTATATCATATAGTAAGTGTCCAAGAACTAGACTCCGAAGTTCCTCCCCCCGAGTCGGTACCCATAGTGAATGAGTTTCTTGAGGTCTTCCCTAATGACCTTCCCAGTATTCCTCTCGAATGGGAAATTTACTTTGGCATTGATTTGATACCGGATACAAATCCCATATAAATTCCTCCGTATCGGATGGCTCCGACCGAGTTGAAAGAGTTGAAGAATTAATCAATGATTTACTAGATAAGGGTTTAATAAGGACTAGTATTTCTCTGTGGGGTGCTCCGGTTTCGTTTGTTAAGAAGAAAGATGGGTCCTTGAGAATGTGTTATGATTATCGCCAACTCAACAAGGTCACCATTAAGAATAAGTACCCTCTCCCTCGGATTGATGACTTATTTGACCAACTCCAAGGAGCGAGTTACTTTTCAAAGATAGATTTGAGTTCGGGGTATCATCAACTTAGGGTGAGAGGGGAGGATATACCAAAGACGACCTTTCTTACTAGATTCATTGTCATTGTCTTCATTGATGAAGAATGGGGATGATCAGATGGGTCATTGTAGTATTGAAAACACTTAAAGAACATCAATTATATTCCAAATATAGTAAGTACGAGTTTTAATTGAGGTCGGTGACATTTCTTTGGCACATCATCTCTAGTGAGGGAGTTGAGGTAGACCCAAGGAAAATGGAAGCAGTGAAAAACAGGCCTAGGCCATTGACTCTGACTGACATAAGGAGTTTCTTAGGTTTAGCGGGTTACTATCGGAGATTTGTGGACGGCTTTGCATACATTCCATCTCCTTTGACTACCTTGACTCAAAAATGTAAGAAGTTTGAATGGTCGGAGGAGTGTGAGAAAATCTTCCAATTGTTGAAGGATAGGCTTACTTCCTCTTCGTTGTTGACCTTACTTGAGGGTTCAAAGAGGTTTATTGTGTATTGTGATGCATCCCATGTGGGTTTGGGATGTGTGCTTACGCAACGCGCGAAAGTGATAGCCTATGCCTCTAGGCAACTAAAGGTACATGAGAGAAACTACCCCACTCATGACCTTAAATTAGTGGTCATTGTGTTTGCTTTGAAAAATTAGAGGCATTACTCGTATGGGGTTCATGTTTATGTTTTTACCGATCATAAGAGTCTCCAATATGTGTTTACCCAAAACGAGTTTAATCTCCGAAAAAGAAGGTGGGTAGAATTGTTGAAAGATTATGATTTGAGTTTCCTTTATCACCCCGACAAGGTAATATAGTTGTGGATGCCCTAAGTCGTATGACTATGGATAGTGTATTCCATATTGACGAAGCCAACGATGACCTAGCAAGGGAAGTAAATAGGTTGGCTAGGTTGGGGGTGAGGTTTGAGAGTTCTCCGGATGGGGGTTCTATAGTTCATCATAACTCCGAGTCATCTTTAGTGGTTGAGGTGAATTCCAAACAACACCCTAATTTATCCTTAATGGAGTTGAAAGAATTGGTTCTCGGCAAGTTTAATCAATCATTCTCCTAAGGAGGGGGGATGGTGTGTTAAGGTATCAAAGGATATTATGTGTTTCTGATGTAGATTGGTTGACAGATCGGATCCTAGAAGAAGCACATGCATCTCGCTACTCAATTCATCCGGGGTCGAAAAAAATTAACCATGACCTAAGGGAGATATATTGGTGGGACTGCCTAAAAAGGGACATAGCGGAGTTTGTCGCTAAGTGATCGAATTGCCAAAAAGTAAAGGCCGAACACCTAAAGCCGGGTGGCTTACTACAATTGATCCAAATTTCTATTTGTAAGTTGGAAGAAATCAATATGGACTTTCTAGTAGGTTTACCTCTGACCCAAAAGTCTTATGATTCCATATGGTTGGTTGTGGATCGATTGAGTAAGTCCGCTCGCTTTATTACCATCAAGTCTTCATATTCGGGAAGGATTATTCAAAAATCTTCCTAGATGAGATTGTGTGACGCCATCGCATTCCGTTATCCATCATATCGGATCAGGGCGCATAATTCACATCTAGATGTTGGAGGTTGTTACAAAAAGGGTTAGGTACTACGGTGAAGTTGAACACCACTTTTAATCCCCAAACGTATGGTCAAGCGGAGGTACAATACAAACCCTTGAAGATATGCTTAGGGAGTGCATTAATGATTTTAAAAGGAGTTGGTATAGGCATATACCTTTGGTGGAGTTTGCCTACAACAATAGTTTTCATTTATCCATTTCCATGACTCCCTATGAAGCCTTATATGGTAGGAGGTGTAGGTATTCTATTGTATGGTTTTAAATGGGTAAGACATCACTTCATGGTCTTGAGTTTATTTATAAGAATTTGGAAAAGGTTTATATCATAAGGAATCGGTTGCAAACAGCCTATAGTTTGCAAAAGTCTTATGCCGATCATAGGAGAAGGAATTTGGAGTTTGAAGAAGGTGATAAGGTGTATTTGAGAATTTCACCAATGAAAGGGGTGGTTAGATTTAGCAAGAAGGAATAATTGAGTCCTCGTTATTTGGGTCCTTATGAAATCTTGCAAAGGGTTGGTAAGGTTGCTTATGAATTGAAACATCCTAGTGAATTGGCTTCGGTTCATACGGTTTCCCATGTTTCTATATGGAGAAAGTCTATGGGTTGATCCCGAGTCCATTCTTCCTATTGAGGGTCTTTTTTTCAAGGATAACCTCTCTTATGAGAAAGTTCCGGTTCAAATTCTTGATAGGCAAGTCAAGAATTTGAGGAATAAAAAGGTGGTTTCCATGAAGGTGTTATGGAAAAATCATCTAGTTGATTGTGCAACATGGGTGGCCGAGGCCGACATGAAGTCCCATTACCCTCATCTTTTTGAAAATATAGGTTAGTCATTCTTTTTAATAATATAAATATGATTCGAAATTAAAAATCTCTTGATTTTTAGGTGAAGTTTTGCAGTATTGCATTTTCGAAAAACTTAAAGTGAAGTTACAGGAGTATTTCTTTTAAAAACATGAAATTTTGGTTTTTGCCTATTTTGAGTTATGATGTGCATTTTGATATGGTGAGTCTTTATAAAATGATAGGTAGCATGTTTTTAAGTTGAACCTTGTGCTAATTGACCGAAAAGGTAAGGATATGTCATTCCCAACAACCATACTCTTCACCATGGTCCCCCACTTAGGAGAAACCTAATATAAGGTCAACATAACTATTCTACAAGGAACTCCCTCAAGGGACCTTAAACCTCACTAACACCTTCTCACTAACTATCAACATACTAGACCTCATGGAGCAACAACTAACACCCCCCCCCCCAATAGGAGAAACTCACATTTACTCTTTCTAACTTCACCTCATGCCTTTCTAAGGTCGGATCTAAGCAACTTCAAACCATCTCAACTACCACTCTTTGACCTATCTAACACTATACCTTACTATTTCTTCCAACTATACTACCCTTCAAAAGGTAACTCAACAAACATAAGGTCATCAATACAATCTTCCATACCACATCTAACAAGTCACATATCATCTTTTATCTATGTAAGCCCATAACTTCACAAAGGTCACACTCAAAGGATAAACATATAAAGGAAAAAGGGAAAGACACCATATACAAAGATCTTAGGCACTATTAGAAGACTGAAGAAGTTAAACTTTTCCTAACACCCAATAGCCTCCTATTCACAATGTGGCGCGCTTCACATTAAGAACATGACTCTACTGAATGTGGTTTATGAGAAAATCTAAGACACTCCCAAACCTTATGATCTGATACCAACTTTGTCACAACCCACACGTAACCCTAGAAGTTAGATCATTCTTGAGTCCCCACACGACATATGAGACTCCGAAAAGTCTCACTAAAGCCACTCATATCAATCATCACATTATAAACAGTCTATAATAATTAAGAATTTAAAATTTTCTCCACAAACGAAGACCTCTTTCAATAACATACGAAAGCAGAAGACTTTTATTTAAACAATATTCCTTTACAATGACTCATTGAACAATCTATACTTTGGAGCATAAAACATTTGGGTTTAATACAATACATGACATAAAATAAATACTAAGAGATAAAGGAACATGTGGGTAATGTCCTCAAATCGATGAGGAGTCACCAATACTTCATCTTTCCCATAGAAACCTATCCATCCTCCATGGCATGTCACGACATCTAATTCCCTACACTTTAGTCAAAAATGTAAAATAAGTAGCAAATTATATGCACTAGATTGGAATCCGTGAAACAATCATGAAAAACTTACATTTAGTATAGAAACATGTTTTCATGATATTTTGATATAAAACCTTCATAAAATAGTTTAAGAGAAATCAAATGTAAGCCCCCAAAAATAACTTAGGTGAAATAGAGACTAACATGTTTTACATGATGATATAAAGTCCTAAATAGTTCTAAAATATGGTATTGAGGCAGTGTCTAAGAGTTTAGGTTCATTGGAAGTCAAACGTCAAGGGACGACCAAGACGTTCGATGACTAAGTCACCTATGTGCCTCATATGTGGTTCTTTGTGTATATGTGTGATTAATGAGTTTATAAGGTCTTTAAATGGGTTATTATAGTGTTCATAGTTAGTATGTCAAGTTTTGTGAAGTTTGGAGGTCAAACATCCAAGAACGTGCATGATGTTCGAAAGGTTTGCCTTGAAACGACCTTGTATGTCTAGGCATGTTTCGTCGAGTTTTACGTATTTGTTTTGGATGATATTCATGTGAGAAGTTCTAAACTCATATAAGATCACGTTTTGGTTTGAAACGTCTGTGCTAACATCCCTAAGGACCATCCAAGAGTCCTTGAGGAAGGACCAAAAGTTGGTCCAAAGGCTGCCCAAGACAGCCCAAATGACGGAGGCAATCTACTCACAATGGGTCAGTCGACCCCCCGTTGTTTGGGTATCATCGATTGGGAGTTAGTCATGGGATAGGAGAGGCTAAAGAAAATCCTCAGTCCCAAAACACGAATCAACAGGACGGTCCGTTGGTCAAGGGACGGGCCGTCGATGGCCCTTCAATATGTGAAGTTGTCCCTGCGTGCCGCTCACTACCAAGTGAGGGGTGAACTTCTAATTTCACCCCACTTCAATATAAGAGTGTTTGCGGTTCCATAAGGGTATTTTGGGTATTTTAAGTGTGTATATAAGTCTTTAATACTTAGAAGATTTCATTCTTCCAAATCAAAACCCCAAAATCCTTTTAAATTCCTAAAGACTCCATTGAAGTCAAAAGTCAAGGGAGAGCTTGGATTGTTAAACTGAGTGGATATTCTTCATAAAATTGAAGAATTATCATCGTTGAGGTATGATTTTTGATCCTTGAAACTCTCTTCATCAAGGCGCCCAACTCTCAAGAAGTTTTCTAATGTTTTTCAAAGTTGAATTATCCAATTTCATGATCTACCATGGGTTCTTGCATTAATTGTTTTTGAATGTTTATGATGGATTAAATTGTTATTGTATTGATAAATTTAATCTAAACTACCTATGAACCCATGAATTGGATGAACCCTAGTTTTTGACTAAGTTATGGGTTACTTGATATTGACCTAATGTTGATGAATTTTGGAGTAGTTTTCTATGGGCTGTCTAATGATGTAACAATTGTAGTAAATTGATATATAGGTTGTTTTTGATTGATGAATATGTAGTGAATTGACCTATTTTCATGAATATTTATATAATTTCATTGGATTGTTGGTTATGGTCATGGGTATTGTCCTTATGATATCGAATTGGGTGATTTGGCATTGAATTGAGGTATTCAAGATGGAGTGTTGGTAAGATGCCCTATTACTTTTATTTTGATGTTAATAAGATTTCAATTGTATTGCGATTGGTATGGTCCACTTAATGTGGTGGTGTTATATACTTTACTTGCAATTGATGTGGCCTTGTTGGCATTATTTTATATATTATGATGATCATGGCCTTGTAGGCAACTACATGAAGTAAGGTGGCTATTTGTGTACTTATGTAATGTGAAAGTATATGTCTTTTTCTATTCATGTCATCGTAGGTGATCATGTTAGACTATAACTTTGACTTTGTGTATAGTCTTAGGGTAGATTCTTGGTTACTCCTAATTGACTACATGAGTCTATGTTTGTCAGACGGATGATGGTATGAGAGTGTATAGGATGACCTAAAGAGAATAAGTTTATGTCTATGTTTTATAAAATGGAATATAATATGTGTTAAAGTTAAGTATGTTGTATTATGTCTTGGTTGACTTTTGTCCCTTACTTGATGCATGTATGAACGTGAATATGTGATGTCTTGACTTAGGATGCTAAAGCCTCTTGGTCTTGAACGTATGAATGGCATATGACCTTAAATAATGTTAAGAGAGTCTTTTATGGAAAACCTTGAACCTAGAAGTAAGGTTATGAATGTTGAAGTAGAAAGCTGTAATGGTATCCTTCAAAGGAAAGGAATGATGGGTTTTAGGTTGATTGCTTAGAACCGCATAATATCAAACCTTAGAAAAGTCATCATGAGCTTCTTGTCGCCATTTTCAGGTAACCCTAAAGACCTCTTTGGTAGGGTAAATTTAATTTGGTTATGAACTTGATATGGAACGCCTTTATATAAACCTTAATGTTAATTACTCTATGACGATGAAGGCTAGCACCGAGTGAGTATGGTAAGTAAACTAGTTCTAGTTAAAGAATGAGACTAAATTAAAAAGAATGCCATTCATATTCCTTAACCATGTGCCTACATGTGATGTGTCTAGGTTCTACTATTGGCAAGTAGAACACCCTCATCGGAGTATGTTAGAACTCCGGATTCCATGTCTAGCTATCATGGTCTATGTATGTTATTGACTTTTCTCATCATGTGGCATACTAACTAGCATTAGAACATTTCTATGAATTTTAGGTGGTGGTATTGGATGCATCTAGACATTGTACAATAGGCTTTGAAGGTGATAATTAGAGTCCCTAGGTCTTGTCCAAGACCATTACTCGAATGTCCTTTACGTGATGTATAAGTCTCAAATTAACTAATGAACTAATGACTTATGTTACGGAGCATGTAAATTAATGAGTACCTAATCTAAATTGATTTAAGGATTCCTTACCTAAATTTGAAGAGGGTATAAGGGATGATCTCTTCATGTCTTATATATGGAAGTCTTGAGAATGAATCTAATTAGGGATGTTTGTTGAATATGAAGACATGATTTAAGCCTTAGGCATTCTTAAGGATTACTTAGGTAATATTGAAAAGGTCAATCATGGATGTTATCTTCTTGATTTACTTAAGTAGGTCTTTTGATAGCTTTTGGTAGGAGAATGTCATGATATGTATGTGTTGGTGTATTAAGTGAGACTAATTCTATCCTAGGGAGCCGATAGGATCTATTCAGTGTGTGTGTAAGGTATTTTATGGGAGGTCGCTTCACAACTCACTCAAGTGAGACGTAGAATCACCTTTAGTAGATGAATTTGACATTGATGTTTGTGATTCCTTGTAAGTGTGTATGTGACTCATTA
Organism: Solanum pennellii; assembly: GCF_001406875.1. Lineage (NCBI taxonomy): Eukaryota > Viridiplantae > Streptophyta > Magnoliopsida > Solanales > Solanaceae > Solanum > Solanum pennellii. Next base: position 22,210,840 of record NC_028638.1, on the reverse strand, counting down.
TAAGTAGTCCTGAGGGTCGTTTAGGCACACTTAAAGAGGGTGTATGGAGGTATCTCTTTGTGTCACTTAAGTGAATCTCGGGATAGGTTTAAGTGGGATGATTACATACTAAAAGATGTCTAAGGTGAAGACACGTAACTTCACTTTACAATGAACAAATTCCCTGTAACAGTGAGTTGAGGCTACTTTAAAGTGACTTCAATATTTATGATATTTGGTTTATTTTTATCTTATGTGTTTATAAGTTTATAAATTTTGTTCTTATCATTACAAGATGATTTCTAAATGAAAAGACACATATTTCCAATAAATGTCTGTTTTCATAATTTTATGCATTATGCCATACTTTTTTTATGTGGTTGTACTAATCCATGCTTTTTTGTATCTCTATAGTTGTTGGTAGGTGAGGAGCATTTGGGAAGGAAGACTTGGACCGTAGCATCATTCAAGAGATTGAAGTAAGTCATTAATTGACTCGAGGGAATATATAGATGTCTTTTATGTTTCATATTGATGTATTGTAATAGACTATGTATTTCTATATTCATATTGTGTATAGGTCATGTCCCAAGTATTCTTGTGTTTGAAGTTTGATGAGATTGAGACTTAGTATTTCCTATGATTTTATATGAAAGAGTTTTTAAAGACTATGATAGGATTTATGAAAAATTTAAATTTTGCACTACTTTACACTTGTACAAGATCTCCGAGAGGTCAAGTACGCCGGTTGTACTCCGAGAGTGACCTAACCTCTAGGGTCTGCTTTACGGATGTGACATCCTTGGTATCAGATCATAGGTTATGAAAGTAGTTTAGATATCGAAAAGCCTCATTAAGTCATGTCTAGTAGAGCCTTGACCATCAGTGTCAGTCGCGACACATCTATGGGCTAGAGGCTATAGGACGATTGAGTTACGCTTCTTTTGTACTCCTATGTCGTTCGATAGCGTAAAAGTTATGAATAATTTTTTCTTATTGTTTTCCTTGTGTTTCTAGGAAGATGAATACGAGGAGGACACCGGCTAGGAGAGTTGAAGAGAATGATGTGCATGAGGATATTCATCCTCAAGTTGAGCAAGTTCCTCATGATTGGCAAGGTGTCAAAGGTTCTCTAGGTGCACAAGTGCCTCCCCAAGGTGATCATGTTCCTAATGGGAAAGGAGGTAATGAGGTGCCATTGGTTCATCCGGATTTAACTTATCATGAGATTAGAGAGGCTTGGATTGCTTTAGCCCGAGCAATGACTACTCAAGCAAATTTGAGTTTGGTGCCTAGGGTGAAGGTTGTGGAGAGCACTATGATATCTAGGTTGAGAGACTTTTTGAGGACGAATCCTCCTATCTTTATTGTCTATAAAGTTGGGGAGGATCCATAAGAGTTTCTTGATGGAGTGTACAAGGTGTTGACTGCTATGGGGGTTACATCTAGGGAGAAGGCGAAGTTGGCTTCGTACAAATTGAGGTATCTTTCTCAAATATGTTACACTCAATAGAAGATTAATAGGTCGGAGGAATCTGGTCCTATTGAGTGGGAAGAATTTAAGGAAGCTTTTCTTGGTATGTACTTTCCTCAAGAGAGGGAGAAGTTATAGTGGAGTAGTTTATCAATCTCAAACAAGGAAATATGAGCATTGAGGAGAACTCTTTAAAATTCTCAACATTATCTAGGTATGCCCCTTCTCTTGTGTCTAATACAAGAGATGAAATGAGTCTTTTTGTGACGGGTGTAGCCAATTTAGTTAAGGAAGAATTTCGTACCGCTATGATACATGATGATATGACCCTAGCTAGACTCATAGTGTATGCACAATCAATTGAAGAGTCTAAACTTACGAAGATGGCTAGAAGTTTGAAGAGAAGTGGTGCTAGTGATCAAGAGCAAACTAGGTTTAAGAAGAGTGTTCAAACTCAAGAATAACCTAAGGGTGCTAAGCTGAAATTTGAGAAAGGACGTGGTTCTTAAAAGGTCAAACCTACTTTTGCCAATGTGGAATGAAAAATTATGGTGAGTGTCTATTGGGTACCGGGATTTTCTTTTGTTGTGGTATGGAAGGACTCAAGGTGAGAGATTGTCCTATGATTGATTCTAGAGGAAGAGAGGGTAAGCATGTTACTCCTAGTGTTCCAAAGGATGATGCTCCAACAAAGAGGTGTTTCTATGCACATTAGACTAGAGGAGAGAAGGCGGATGATGGTGATGATGATAAGGGTAAGTCCTTGTATGTGTTTTAGTAATATGAGTTCCTTCTATGTGGAGGAGTATGATGAGAAGGTGGGATAGAATGATCTAGAAGCATGTTGCATGTGCATGGTGTTTCGATGTTTTCTTGAAATTGAAGTTCATTAACTTCTTGCGTTTTCTAGTTTATGAATCCATGATTATGTAGTCAGATGTGTTTATATGATGTTATCTTGCATACTAGCATGTTCTTGTCATGAATTGCCTGAAAGATGCATTTTTAAATATTTTTCCTAAATCAATATAAACACTAGCAGTTCTATATTAAAATTTACAAAAATTGACTAACTGATTCTTTGGTCTAAAATTGTTTATTGTGGTTACAACTGATATATATAAGCATGATGTAGAAAATAAAATGAGTGTTTACTTTTTTGAATGAAGCATGTGAGTTTTGTAGCATAATGAGTTGTAGAATTGTCTTCTAGTTTCTTGTTGTGTTGTGAATCTCTTGACTGTGTTAAATTGATGCTTTTTCTTCTTGATTATGTGTTTTATGCAATGGTTAGTATCTACTAGTTAAATCTCTATTGTTGGAAGTGTCTGGAGAGTGGCAAGTGTCATTCGAAGTCTAATGTTGTCCAAGTGAGGGAGATTGTAGGACCCCGAAAATGACTTAGGTGAAATAGAGCCTAACATGTTGGTAATGATGTTCTAAGGTCCTAAATAGGTATAAAATATGTTATTGAGGCAGTTTCTAAGAGTTTAGGTGCATTGGATGTCAAACGTCAAGGGACGACAAAGACGTTCGAAGACTAAGTCACCTATGTGCCTCATATGTGGTTCTATGTGTATATTTGTGATTCATGAGGTAATAAGGTCCTTAAATATGTTATTATAGTGTATATAGGCAGTGTGTCAAGTTTCGTGTAGTTTGGAGGTGAAACGTCCATGACATTCAAAAGGTTTGCCTTGAAACGACCTTGTGTGTCTAGGCATGTTTCATCGAGTTTTACGTGTTCTTTTTGGATGGAATTCATGTGAGAGGTGATAAACTCATATAATATCATGTTTGGGTTTGAAACGTCCGGGAAAACATCCCCAATGACCATCCAAGGGTCCTTGATGAAGGACTCAAAGTTGGTGACAAGGCTGGCCACGCAGCCCAAACCACGGAGGCAATCAACGCCCAGTGGGTAAGTCGACACCCCGTTGGTAGGGTCTCATCGATTCAGAATTATTCATCGGAGAGGAGAGGCCACAAACAAGCCTCAGTCCCACACCACGGACCAACAGGAAAGTCCATTTTTCAAGGGACGGGCCTCAGTTAGCCCTTCGGTCTGTGAAGTTATCCTTGTGTGCACTGCACTGCCAAGTGAGGGGTGAACTTGTAATTTCGCCCCACTTCCAAGTAAGAGTATTGGAGGTTCCTCAAGGTCTAGGGTAGTTTAAGTGTATATAAGAGTCTTTAACATGTAGAAGATTTCATGATTTCCAATAAAAATCCCAAAATCTCTTAGAAATTCTTAAAGACTCCATTGAAGTCAAAAGTAAAGGAAGAGCTTGGATTATTGTATTGAGTGGAGATAATTCATCAAAGTGAAGAATTATCATCAGGGAGATATGGTGTTTGATCCTTGAAACTGTCTTTGTCAAGGAGCCTAACTCTCAAGAAGTTTTCTAAAGTTTATCAAAGTTCAATTGTCCAATTTCATGATCTACCATGGGTTATTCCATTAAATGTTTTAAACGTTTATTATGGATTAAATTGTTATTATATTTATTATTTTAGTCTAAATTACTTATGAACCCATAAATTGGATCAACCCTAGTTTTTTAGTATGTTATGGGTTACTCTATATTGACCTAATGTTCATGAATTATGGTGTAGCTTTCTATGGGATGTCAAATGATGTAATAATTGTAGTAAATTGATATATAGGTTGTATTATATTGATGAATATGTAGTGAATTGTCCTAGTTTCATGAATATTTATATAATTGCATTGTATTGTTGGTTATGGTCATGGGTAAGGGCCTTATGATATCGAATTGGGTGATTTGGTATTGAATTGGGGTATTAATGATGGAGTGGTTGTAGGATGCCCTATATACTCTATTTTGAAGTTTAAGTAGACTTCATTTATATTGCTGTTGGTATGGTCCACTTATGTTGGTTGTGTTATGTGCTTTACTTGCAATTGATGTGGCCTTGATGGCATTACTTTATGTATTATGATGATCATGACCTTGTTTGTAACTACTTGAAGTAAGGTGTCTATTTAAGTAGTTAGGTAATGTGAAACTATATGTGTTCTTCTGTTCATGTCATTTTAGGTGATCATGTTATACCATGAGTTTACCATTGTGTGTATAGTCTTAGGATTGATGCTTGGTTATTCCTAATTGACTATATGAGTATATGTTGGTCATATTTAATATGGTATTATAGTGTATAGGATGACCTAGAGAGAATAAAGTTATGTCTATGTGTTTCTAGAATGGCATTCAATATGTGTTAAGGTCAAGTATGTTGTGTCTTCTCTTGGTTGACTTGTGTCCCTAACTTGATGCATGTATGAATGCGAATATGTGATGTCTTGACTTAGGATGTTAAAGCCTCTTAATCTTGAATGTATGAATGACATATGACCTTAAATGATGTTAATAGAGTCTTTTATGTGAAACCTTGAACCTAGTGGTAAAGTTATGAATGTTGAAGCAGAAAAAGTCGTAATGGTATCCTTCCAAGTAATGGAATGATGGAGTTAAGATTGATTGGCTTGAATGGCTCATAATAAACCGTAGGAATGTCATCATGAGCTTCTTGTTGCCATTGTGAAGTAACACTAGAACACATGTTTGGTAGGTTTAATGTAATTAGGTTATTAACTTGATATGGAACTCCTTTATATGAACCTTAATGTTAATTACTCTATGAGGATGAAGGTTAGAACCGAGTGAGTATGGTAAGGGAAGTAATTCTAGTTAAAGAATGAGACTAGATTACAAAGCATGTTCTTCATATTCCTTAACCATGTGCCTACATATGATTTGTCTAAGTTCTACCATTGGCAAGTAGAAAACCCTCATCGCAGGAGGTAAGAACTCCGGATTCCATGTGTTGCTATAATGGTCTATGTAGGTCATTGCCTATTCTCATCATGTGGTATACTTACTAGAATTAGAAAAGTTCTATGAAATTTAGGAGGTCGTATGGTACTCTATTTAGACATTGAACAATCGGCCTTGAAGGTTTTGGTTAGAGTACCTAGGTCTTGTCCAAGACCATTACTTGAATGTCCTTTACGGGATGTATGAGTATCAAATGAACTAATGACTTATGTTATGGAGCATGTAAATGAATGAGTAGCTAATCTAAAGTGAATAAAGGACTTTTTAGCTAAAGTGTGAAAAGAGCATAAGGGATGATCTCTTCATGTCTTATCTTTTGAAGTCTTGAAAATGACTATAATTAGGGAAGTTGGTTTAATATGTAGACATGATTTAAACATTAGGTAGTCTTAGGGATTAATTTGGTAATCTTGAAGAGGTCAATCATGGAAGTTATCTTCTTTATTTACTTAAGTAGGTCTTTTGATAGCCTGTGGAAGGAGAATCTCATGTTATGTATGTATTGGTGTATTAAGTTAGAGTGATTCTATCCTAGGGAGCCTATAGGATCTCTTGAGTGTGTGTGTAAGGGATTGTATGGGCGGTCGCTTCACAACTCATTGAAATGAGACGTAGAATAACCTTTGGTAAAAGAATCTTACATTGATGTTTACGATTACTTGTAAGTGTGTATGTGACTCATTATAAGTAGTCTTGAGGGTCTTTGAGGCACACGTAGAGAGGGTGTATGGGAGGTCTCTCTTTGTGTGACTTAAGAGAATAACAGGATAAGTGTAGTGGGATGATGACATACTAAAAGGTGTCTAAGGTGAAGACAAGTACCAGTGAGTTGAGGTTACTGTAAACTGACTTCAAAAATTTTAATATTTGGTTTATTGTTATCTTATGTGTTTCTAAGTTGATAAATGTTTTTCTTATGATTATAATATGATTTCTAAATAAAAAGACACATATTTCCAATAAATGTCCATTTTCATGATTTTATGAATTATGCCATACTTAGTACATGTGGTTGTACTAATTGATGCTTTTATATATCTCTAAAGGTATTGGTAGGTGAGGATCATTTGGGAAGGAATACTTGGATAGTAGCATCGTTCAAGAGAAGTTGAAGTATGTCATCAATTGACTCGAGGGCATATATAGATGTTTTTGTTGTTTCTTATTGAGGTATTGTATTAGACTAAGTATTTCTATGTTCATATTGTGTATAGGCTGTGTTCCAAGTATTCTTGTGTCTTAAGTTTGATGACATTGAGACTTGGTATTTCCTCTGATTTTATATGAAAAAGTTTTTAAAGACTATGATATGTTTTAATCCGCACTAATTTTTATTATGTATATGCAACGAATGATATGTAAGAGCTTGTACAAGACCTCCTAGTGGTCAAGTACACCGGTTGCACTCCGAGAGTTCCCTAACTTCTAGAGTTTGCTTTCGGGATGTGACATAAAACAAGTCAATAATCACAATATAAGAAACATTCACGACCCGGAAGTACACCCTAGAAGTTAAGTTCAAGGATATCATAACAATCTTTCTAATAAGTTCCATATAAAGGAACTTCTTCGCTATATTCAAGGACACATGTCAATCACACATACAAGACTAAGAAGATTTAGCATACTAAGTCAAGGAGTAACATATTCACATACCTTTCATGCATCAAGAAGAGAGACTTAGGTCTACCTAGTCAAGACACTACATTCTCATAACAGTGTAAGAAGTCATCAAGGACTACCTTAGTCACACCTAGGCATTTCAGAGCGTATGTTAATCCTCACACAATCATATAAACCTCAATCATATATCATCACTTAAGAAGAATCATAACATAATCATTCACACAAGATCACATAAGAACTACTAAAGTAGTTTACTTTACATTCTCACAATTAGCACATATGTCCTATGATGATTCAAACCACATGTTCATTAAAGATATAACACCTCATGCATGATCATATTACTTCATATAAACATATTCACACATATCCTCCATATAATCCCGAAACATGATACTAAGATCATTCAAAATGTAGTGCCAATGAGGCCACATTATCAACACTTTTAACACGTAAGCACCGCCACCACAAGTGGACCATACCAATCATCATTATACGACAAGATCTATAAAAAATAATATAAATAGAGTTAGGGAAGCATACCACTAATCTGATCTCACAACTTCAATCCATAGCCAAATCAATCAACTCAATATTCAAAGGCTCTTACCAATAGCCATGACCACCAATTCAATTCAATAAGCTTAATGTACAATGACTCTAATAATACAAAATACTCATATAATCCAATTGTGACAACCTATAAACAATACAATCATGATTTGTACAAAAATCAATAAGCAATAACAATCTATACATGAATTGATTGTTATCAAGTCATAATCAATTCACCCATAACATAGCCAAAATATAGAGATTTGAGAGGATCAAGGGTTCATGAAAAATTTCATTGGAAAACATCAACTTTACGTCACTAATATCATATATTAATGTTTGAAAACGTTTTATGCAAGAGAACATGACTTACAGTAGAAATTGGGCTTTTTCATATTTTTTGAAATCTTTGAAATTGACTCTAAGGTGACAGCAAGCATTAGATGAAGAACTCCCATACCTTATTAGAATAATACAAAGATAATTGAATGATAAACGCCATTCAATATCCATCATCAAGATCCATCTTCACCTTGAGCTCTCATGGAGGTTTTTGGAGAAACTTTGGGACGGAATGGGTTTTGATCTAGGTTCTAGGGTCTAAATGAGAGTTCAATGACTTAAATACTCTTATTATATTCATACACATCTAAAATAACCTTCCTCCAATTTTATAAGACTTGGGGTGAATTTTCAAAAACCCCAAGCCTTAACAACGAAGTAGGTAGACTTGATGGTGCCATCAGCGGCCACCCATCGACGAACCATTGACTAGCCTATGGCCCATCGATGGTGGTCCGTCATTTGGGAATGAAGCTCCTCCACGTTCGGGATACATGTCCCCATCGACACCACCCACCGACACATTGTCGTTTGGACGACGGGCCGTCGCTTGGGGGGTCATTTTTTGCCTTTGTCATGCAGTGTTGAGCTCCAAGCAAGGGTCCTCTTCTCGGGCCCCTTGTGGGTCCTAGGAGGAGTTATTCCTGGACATTAAACCCCTAAAAACGCATGTCTATGTCTTAGGAACATCTCCAATCAATTTAACACAAACAAACACATTAAACATTCTAAGATGAACATAATCACACAAGGACGTCTAAAGGTTAACTTTCGAACGTCTCGGACGTTCTTGGACATTTTACCACAAAACCTTAGAAAACTCAACATAATGTATGTAAAAACAAATATTACCCAAATAAGGACCTCAAAAATGCAATATACACAATAAGAACATGAAAGCACATAAGCAACCGATCATCGAACGTCTTGGTCATCCCTTGACGTTTGACTTCAAATTTAATCGAAATGAATTAAAAACTCTAAATAACATTAATTAAGAAAATTATAATCCTTTAGAATACTAATGAAGCTCTATATAAACATTGTTCATTTAAGGGTTGTTACAATACTTTCATATGGTTAGTGTCCTAAAGAGCGTATTTTGTCTCAATATTTGATGGAAATCCTTAAGTTTTATGTATTTTGAATTTGACGCAAATCATGAACACTACTTGGTAAAAAGAAACACAAAGGATTAAAATAACGAATAAATGAAGGCTTGAGGTTCGTCGAGCTCATTTGGCGAGTCACCGATAGGCTTGAAGATCACCTTTTACTGCAGTGTGTTGAGCATTGAAGGAAAGTATTGAATCTATGGTTAAAAGGAGCAGTTGCTTCTTCACAGTGCTGTTCCGTGAAGTAGTACTATGTTGAGTGACCATTTCCAACACAATCTTTAGAAACTATAAATACTTATTGAGACATTAATTTTTAGTATCAAGTTGTAGAATATTATTGTTTAGACTTACAATATTTTCAATTTCAAGTATTAGATAGTTTTGGAGACTTTCAAGATTCAATACAGTTTCACCTCTAATAATTTGGACTTGGGACTTTATGATTCTTCACTTTTGGCTTGTATTAAGACTTAAATCTTTATACCCATTAGAATGCAAAGTAATTTTGGTATAAATTTCTATCTCTTATACATGTCTAGCTAAAATCTCTGTTCTTAGGGTGTATTTTGTGAATATGGGGTAAATTAGTTATTGGGTCATACTTGTAAGTAGTTTAATTATAGTTTAAGTGTAATATCGTTTAGTAGTTTTGGATGAACATAATGAGGTTGTAGTTGCAAATATGATTTTATATAAGTGCTTTCAACTTGCTCGAGAGAGAGCTTGTAAACCTAAGATTACTAAATTCATGGCTCGTGAGATCGTATAAAGGACTTATATAAAAATGGCACTACTCTCGGGGAGCGCTGTTACTTGAATGTTAGTTAAGTAAATTTATGTTCTTCTTATTTGTGGTTATACTAAATTTATTTTTAGTTTTGTATTTCTTTGAGTTTTTGTATGAAGACACCCTGAACATGGCTGAGGGAAGTGGTGGCAAGTTGGCTGAGATGAACCAAGAAGTAGAGAGTGACTTCATGTGACGTGCAGTGGTAACTCAGCTGAATGACTTGGCCACAAACTCTTTGAAGTAAAAAAACCAACGCAAAATTCAAGGTCTTATATACCCCCTCATGAGAAGAAAAAGCCTAGATACAAGAAGAATAGCCGTCTTGAGGACATCCTAGTGATCATTCTCCAAAAGATCTCCAAAAAGGATAGAGTGATGGAAGAGATGAAGGAGAGTGTTGAATTGCTCAATCAATGATTGACTCTAACCCAAGATCTATCCAACTAATAGAAATGTTCATTAGTCATGTAATGCCTCATCTCTACCCAGTTGAAAAATTTGGGCGACCTAGTTGTACTAGGTCCAACCCCAATAATAAAGAGTGAGTAAGGACTTGCATCATTCAAGGAGATTAACTAAGGATCTTCTCGGATGGAAACCCAAAGTTTTAAATGATTTATTTTTATTTTATGAATAATAATGTGTTGATTCTGTAGGTTAAAATGAGAAAAATGTATAAAACTGCAGGTTAGTGAGCTGAAGATCCAGTTGGCGAATCGCAGAAATGGTTGGCGATCTTGCTACTGTCTGATGTTTAATCCTCTACATGAATTAGATGCCTTATAAAACTCATGGGGTAAGTGACCACTCGCTGTGTCACTAAGTACTTTTGAGAGTTGTATAACGTCATCATGAGGTATTTCCTTCTCACAACACTTATAAGCTCAACATTCATTACATGGTAATGTTTTCAGTGATGAACTTGACCAATTTCATGATCTATCATGGGTTCTTGCATTAAAGGTTCTTAAGCATTGAATATTGATTGAATTGTTATTAATTTGATAATTTTTACCCAATTAACCTATGAATCCATGCAAATGATGAACCCTAGTTTTTGACTACTTTATGGGTTACTTAATATTGACTTAATGTTTACGAATTCTAGTGTAGTTTTCTATGGACTATCTACTGATGTAAAAATTGTATTTCAATTGATGTATAGGTTGTATTAGATTGATAAATCTATTTTGAATTCACGTAGTTTCATTCAATATTATGATTTATGCATTGAATTGATGGTCATGACCATTGGTAAGGGACTTATGATATTGAATTGGGGTGATTTAGCGTTGGACTGTGGTGTTGAGGATGGAGTGGTGGTACGCTCCCTAATTCCCTGTATTTTATGTTTATTAGACTTCAATTATATTTTGATTGGTATGGTCCACTTATGGTGGTGGTGTTATGTGCTTTACTTATAATTGATGTGGCCTTGTCGACGTTACTTTATATAATATGATGATCATCACCTTGTCGTCAACTACTTCAAGTAATGTGGTTAATTGTGTCGTTGATTATGTGAAGTATGATTACATCTATCTACATGTGAAGTAATGTGAAAGAATGTGTGCTCTTCTATTGATGTTATCTAGGTTATCATGTTAGACTATGACTATGGTTTTGTGTGTATAGTCTTAGGGTTGATTATTGTTTATTCCTATTTGACTGTATAAATGTATATTGGTCATATTGATGATGGTATTATAGGGTATAAAATGACTTAACAAGGATATGGTTATGTATATGTGCTTCTATAATGACATGTAATATGTGTTAATGTAAGTATGTGGTGTCTTGTCTTGACTTACTTGTGCCCATTACTTGATGCACGTATGAATGTGAATATGTGATATCTTGACTTAGGAAACTAAAGCCTCTTAGTCTTGTATGAGAAATACATGAGACCTTAAATGATGTTAAAAGAGTCTTTTATGTGAAAGCTTGAACAAGGAGGTAAGGTTATAAATGTTGGAGTCGAGAGTCGTAATGGTATGCTTCAAAGTATAGGAATGATAGATTTAAGGTTGATTGGCTGGAACGACGTCATATCAAACCTTTAAAAAGTCATCATGAGCTTGTTGTCGCCATTGTAAGGTTACCCTAGAGGACCTCTTTTGTAGGGTAAATGTGATTGGGCTATGAACTTGATATGGAGCCCCTTTATATGAACCTTAATGTGAATTACTCTATGAAAACGAAGGATAGCATCGAGTGAGCATGGTAAGTTTAGTAGTTCTAGTTAAATAATCATACAAGATTGCAAAGTGTGCCCTTCATATTCCTTAACCATGTGCCTACATAGGATATGTCTAAGTTCTACCATTGGCAAGTAGAATACCCTCATCGGAGTAGGATAGATCTCCGGATTCCATGTCTTGCTATCATGGTCTATGCCAGTGAATGCATATTCTCATCATATGGGATACCTACTAGCATTACAGAAGTTCTATGATGTTTAGATGGTGGTATGGGACGCTATTGAGAAGTTGTGCAACAGGATTTGAAGGTGTTAGTTATAGTCCATAGGTCTTGTTCAAGACCATTACTTGAATGTTCTTTATGTGATAAATGTCTCTTAATGAACTAATGAAGTAATGACTTATGTTATGAAAGTATGTTAAATGAATAAGTACTTATCTAGAGTAGTTAAGGGTTGTCTAGTTAAGGTGTGAAGGGGGAATAGGAATTGTCACTTGTTATCTTACCTAGATAAGTCTTAATAATGACTCTAGTTAGGGAAGATGTTTGATTATATTGACGTGATCAATACTTTTGTAGTCTTAAGGATTTCTTAGGTAATCTTGAAGAGGTCAATCATGGACGTTATCTTCTTGATTTACTTAAGTAGGTTTTTGGATAGCCTTTAAAAATAGAATGTCATCTTATCTATATGTTGATGTATTAAGTGAGAATGATTTTATCCTAGGTAGTCTATAGGATATCTTATGTGTGTGTGCGAGGGATTGTATGGGTGGTCGCTTCACAACTCACTCAATTGAGACTTAGAGTCATATTTTGTAGAAGAATATCATGTTCATATGTTTGATGCTTTGTAAGTTTATATATATCTCATTATCAGTGAGTCTTGAGGGTCACTAAGGCTGCTTAGGGAGGTTTTATATGCGGTCTCTCTTTGTTTTTCTTAAGTGAGTCTTAGGATAGCTTTTAGTGGGATAATCACATGCTAGGAAGTGTTAGAAGGGAAAGTAAAATACTTCACTATACAGTGAAGCAATTCACAGTACAATGAATATGGCTTACTGTAAAGTGGGCTTTAAAATGTGAATAATTGTTTAAATATTATCTTATGTTTTTCTAAGTTGTTAAATGTTGTTCTTATGATTATAGTATGATATTTCAATGAAAAATGCATATTTCCAATAAATGTCTGTTTTCATGATTTTTATGCATTATGCCATACTTAGTACATGTGGTTGTACTAATTCCAACCTTTTATCTATCTCTATAGTTATTGGAAGGTGAGGAGCATTTGGGATGCAAGACCTTGATCATAGCATCATTCAAGTGAAGTTGAAGTATGTTCTCATTTGACTCGAGGGCATAGATGTCTTTTATGTTTCTTATTGAAGTATTCTAATAGACTAAGTATTTCTTTATTCGTACATTGTATGTACCGTGTCCCAAGTACTTGAGTGTCTAAGTTTGATGAGATTGATACTTAGTATTTCCTATGATTTTATTTGAAAGAGTTTTTAAAATGCATCATTATATGTTTTGTGAAAGGTTTTAATTCAGAAACTACTTTTCACTATGTACATGCGATGAATGATGTGTAAGGGCCTGTACAAGACCTCCGAGAGGTCAACTACGCCGGTTGAAATATGAGGTTGATCCTAACTTCTAGGTTGTGGTTTCGGAATGTGACATGTTGGAGCCCCTATTGTGAAGAGGCACTTGATTATTCTTGTAGGTCCTGGTTTGGCTTTATTAGTAACCCCATTATGCCATCCTAGAATGAGTCCATTTTGCGCCATCTCAAAGCAGCTTTCCTTGGTTCTACCATATCTAGGAGGCGCATCGACCTAGGACAACATATGTTATAATAGATTGCGATGAGGGCCAAACAAAGCCAGACTTCTCAATCTTTTCCTGTATTGATCACGGAGTTGTGCCGCCATGCTGGAGTGCCTCGGTACACTACTAGAGATCTTTATGTTACCCCATCATCCTCCATTGACATCTGGCACATTGAGGTTGAGTTACCCATTGAGGAGGATGATAGGAGGAGGGTAGCTTTGGTAAACATCCTCTTTGAAGGTGAATATTTGATTGTTACCTGCATAGACAACTTTGTCTACTTTGGCCTCTAGTTTTTGACCTACTTCTGCCTCTACGTCTACTTCTCATGCTTGAGGCAGAGCCACTTCCCCCAGCAGCCTAGGATTACTCAAGCGATGATTCTGAAGGTGGATCACTTTTCTAAGTCAACTGATGTGAGAGCTACTAGACTGGTGATAGATGTCTCCTTATGATTAAGGATGCTATATAAGTCCTATGACTCCCCTACATGCTTCTGTTGATGATCTGACCGCTAGGGTTACAACATCTGACAGTAGGCAGAGGGAGAGATCTGGGGTTTTGTCTTGAAAAGGCGAGGCAACTTACATGAGGAAAGACATAGACTATTTGAAGTCTACTAACTTCACTTCACTTGTTCAAACTGCAGATGATGTAGATGTCCCCAAGACCTCATGTATTCCTATAAATACTACTCTAGAGTTATACAGAGAAGAGGTGGTAGTAGATGAGTCGGATACTGACACTGACAAAGAGTAGATAGCGACGCAGAAGGCGAGCATCTACAAAGATCTTCTAGACATTAGGGAGGTTGAGGGGGATGCTTATGGAGATATTTTCATGATGGATGTGATCTTTATGGAAGTTGTCGTGACGGCTTCCCATTTTGAATGCACTTATTCCTGCCACTAGCAGAGTGGGCACTTCTAAGGCGACTCTAGGCACTAAGGCCCAAGTACATACTGTTGCATCTGGCACTAATACCTAGATAGAAGGAGCGGACGATAGACATGATCTCTCTTTTACCTCTCTCTCTCTCTCTATCTTACTTGTATTTTAAACTTTTGGATACTTTTCTTCATTTGCATTTGAGGAAATATAGTTTTTCATTGTGGTGAGGTGAGGCCCTCTTTGAATGGGCTATTCAAAACTCGTGTTTTTGTGTGTATATTTGGGCTATTATACTTAAATTTTAGTTTTTTCTGTCTTTTAGAGATGTCTTTCAGCTTGTGGCTTCTTTTTGTTTTATTGCAAAATTATTTTCACCCTTTAAAAATTTTAAATTTTTTTCACCTCTTGGATGCAATTGACTGTGGATGTTCTCTTACAAAATTGACTTTCGGTTTTGATAAATACCTATGAATTGAATAGCACTTACAATCAAACAAAAATGAATGTCTGGCTATGACAAGACAAGATAAATTTTCATAGACAATGTGGGAACTATTTGCATTTCTTTGTGATTAGTCCTGTGTCAAATTGATTCTCTTGTGATGAATGTTGCCCAATAGCCAATAGATTGGAATTATGAGTAAGGTTTCATAAGGTTCTATGTGAAACAAAATAATTATATATGCACATTGACAAGAGCTTACGGTAATGTTCTTATGTCTTGGCCTAAGTGTGTCTTTTATGTATTATACTTCTATGATGGTATGTGTTGTCTTATATAAGTTGTATGAATAATTCCTTGTGGCCGTAACGTGATGCATTTCACCAAGTATCACTAGAGGGTTACTTCGGGAGTTTAATGAGTATAATAAAAGATGCTCACTATAAAGGAAACCAGTTCACTGTAAGGTGAAAAGAGCTCACTATTAAGTGACCTCAAATACGGCTTAAATTCTATATGTGATTTCATATGATATTTGGACTTTGAATATGTCTATGAAGTATGTGAATGATATAAATTCTATTTTATAAAGGTTTAACGAATATTTATTCAAAAAGGCATGGAGTATGATTTCAAGAAAATGTCCCTTTTAAATGCATATTTTTGCATAATCGCCATACTTAGTGCATTCTTGGACAAACTCCATTTTTCTCTAATTTTTACAGAAAGTGTAGGTTATGGATTCTTAAAAGATGTTTTAAATGGTGAAGAGCTTCATATATGAATCCCATGCTCAAGGAAAGGAATCCTTAAGTTCAAGGATTCCTAAGTTATGTCTAGTTAATATAAAGTCTTTTATTATTGTACATATGTATTATGTTATAAGGGTCATGTCCCTATTATAATCTTATGATGTTGTGTCTATGATGACAAAGAGACTTAAGGTATAAATATGTACTTATGATATATATATATATAT
>NC_028638.1:22085738-22194667 GCF_001406875.1 Solanum pennellii | reverse complement strand
TATATATATATATATATATATATATAAGATAAATTTCCTAGCATATGATGTGCTATGAAAAGTTATAAATTTTTCGCTAAATATACTATGACAATGTGATGAATCATAACTATGAGCTTGTATAATACCTCCAAAAGGTGAAGTACGCCATGTTACATCAAGGGGGTTCTCCCCGGACGTGACAGTCTAATCGTCAAGAAACGATCATGACATCCGGAATTTTGAAAATTGAACTAGTAGGTGATCTTAGGTATTGTGAGTGTTTGGCAGTGTGGCACGGTGGTTAAATTTGAGAAATTACATTAAATAGTTATAAAATTGTGTTAGGGTCAAAACGTCCAGTATCGAGCCCCACAGAATCACCCTAGGGGTCCTTAGGGAAGACATAAGTGTTTGGCAAAAAGCAGTCAAAAGACATCAGCCTTTCACGACCACAATTGATGGGCCATCAAGTGGGTGACGGGGCGTGGAAGGGGAAGGTCAAGTACGCCATGTTACATCAAGGGGGTTCTCCCCGATGTGACAGTCTAATCGTCAAGAAACGACCATGACACCCGGAATTTTGAAAATTGAACTAGTAGGTGATCTTAGGTATTGTGAGTGTTTGGCAGTGTTTAACGGTGGTTAAATTTGAGAAATTACATTAAAAAGGTATAAAATTGTGTTAGGGTCAAAAGTTCCAGTATCGAGCCCCACAGAACCACCCTAGATGTCCTTAGGGAAGACATAAGTGTTTGGCAAAAACCTGTCAAAAGACAGCTGCCTTCCACGACCACCATGAATGGGCCATCAAATGGGTGACGAGGCGTGGAAGGGGATCTTTGTTTGAGAATTATTATCCTCAGTTTAAAGGGGGTCCAAGTTATAGTTTTTTATTTAATGAAGGGTTAGGATGGTCGGTTAGTGAGATAAATACCTAATAAACCTAACTATAATACCCCAACCCCATTTCACCTAATCAGTTTTACTCAACACAGTAAATCAAAACATAAACTCTCTCAACTCATTACTACATTGGGTTAGTAAAGCATACCCCTATAGACGGAACAAGTTGCATGGTGATTACCTATTGGGAGTATAAATAACTTAGGGATACCTAAGTTACCAACCTTGCATGACAAACACCAGGAAAGGATTACTATTATTAGGATTATTACATTAAGAGCTCATGGGTAACATATATGCCCTAGTTTTCATCACTTATTGATAATTCAAATTTCAATTCTTGTTTCCTTGTCAATTAATCAACAATATGTTTCTTCAGTTACCAAATCATCCCTTAATTACTTTTCTAATAAATTATTTCACTAAATGAAGATAATAGTGAGTTATGTTTCAATCTAAACCATATTTCTCGTGGGGTCGACACTGTAATACTGCGAAAATCTAAGAAATGTTCTAGAGCCTAACATAGGTGTCAAAATGTTTAGATATTGTTTTGAAATTCCATTTTAAGGTAGATAATTCATCTAGGAAGTTTATAGATCAAAAATTCAAGGAACGTCCATGACGTCCGGAAACTAGTTTAATGAGGTTCTTGCGTGTCTTAGCTTATTTCACTAAGTTTTAGGAGTCGGAAAATGATGAATTTACGTGTAGGAGTGTATAACACGTATTAGAATTATTTTATGGTAAAAAATTTTGGGTAAGAATTCCCAAGGATCAACTAAGGGACCTTGAGGAGGACCCTTGCAATAATTGGCAAAAGCTGCCAAGAGGCAGGTCCACAAATAGAACCAGTTGACGACTCGTGGTCGAATCGACGGGGCTTCGATGAACTTCGTAGATGTACACTTAGATTTTTTTCAAAGAATTAAATGTTACAAGTCTCCGAACTTAACGACGGACCAATAGGACTGTTGGTCCCTTGGTCCGTCAATTGACAAATCGGGCGTAGACGGGGTCTCGTCTGTAAGTCCCCTGGTTTTGCTGCTTGTTTTTAGTTTTGTTCAACTAATTAATGATGGGGTTATATTATTATTTAGTGGTTAAGGGAGGTCTAATAAAGTTTTTAATGAACTATATAAATACCCTAACCTATTTAGACTAACCTAAGACCACATAATTCCCAAACCCAAATTGTCCTCGTTCTCTCTTCTTTCTCTCTCCCAAGTTGAAGAACACCATAGAATTCAAGGTCAAGGGGTTTTAGGGCTTCTAAATACAAATGTTTCTCCATCAAACATCATCAATCATTAAGTTATGGGATTCCTCACCTTTGGGACTTCTTTCCCCAAATGGTTCTATCTAATTGATTTCGAAAAGTAAGAAATTTAAGGTTGTTTTCCTCCAATACGAAATTGATCTTGTGAATTGCTTTGATTATGATTCCTTTTAGATATTATGAATATACTACTATGTATTATAAGTAAACTATGTTATTTCTTGATGGATTGGTCTAGTTTGTAGAAGATGACCTATTCCCCTTAACCCTAGGTTGTGATCTTTAATTGAACTATCTAGGATTGATTAATTGGCTTGGTTAATGCGTGATTTACTATCCTATGATGTTATTGTTACAATTTATGAGTAGATTGAGATGAATTTTAGTCCTATCATGCTACTTCTTGAGTAATTTACATAGATGGTGAAGTAGACTAGGACCTTGATCTAAGTCTCTTATTCTAGGATATAACTATTGAGGGATTGTTATATAATGATTCAATTGTTCTTGTCATTGTGTTAATTTAATATTATATGATGCTATTATAACATTGCTGGGTTAAGTTGGGAGTTGACCATAAGACCTTCATGATTGAATTGTTAAGAGGATTGAGTAACTCTTGTGATCCCTATTCTTTACTTCAATTATGGTTACTTATACTTAAGTAATGATGTTGTATTTAAGTAGACTTTATATTAAGATTGATACGGTTGGTATAATGTTGAATGGAAATGTCTTGAACTATGGATTTTGAGTTGTTGGCTATGATGTAAATGTTAGGAGGATGGTGATAACTTACCAATGTGCCCTACTATTATGTGACTATGTAAAATGTGCTAACCTCACTTATATTAATTGTAATAAAAGGAAAATACTCATGCAATTCTCATTGATCTATGATGATGATGATTATACAAAGGATAGACCCTATGATCTAAATTAATCTATGATGATTAATAAGGACATTAAAGACATTTCTAAAGGAGCTTTAGCTTAGCACAGAGTGAACTAGTGTGCGTAGTGAACCTTCCCACATAGAGATGGTAGGTGTAACACTCCAAAAAGTCAAGACCTAATAAAGAGCCTAAAATGAGTGTCTAATGGTTTAGATACTGTTCTAATACCTAAAATAATGTTAATAAGTTATCCGAGAAGTTTTAGAGCCAAGGCGTCAAAGAACCTCCATGACGTTTGGAAACTAGCTTTATTGAACTAGTTGACGTCACTATGTTTGGGGATGGTTTTGAAGGGTCAAATGAAGTCTAAAACTTTTAAAAATACTTTGGTTAGGTATAGTATATTATATAGGGTCTAAATTTTGAATAACGATGTCTTAATGACAACCTAAATGGTCATGGAGGAGGATCCCAACAGGGGTGGGCAAGCTGCCAAAGCAGCCTGCGAAAGTGAAGAATCAGTGTGCTATTGTGCGATGCGCAACCCAAAAAGGACCTCACTGTCCCAAAATATATTTTTTGGATATAAAATGCTTGTCGTCCCCATGACGCGGAGCCACTTCCCAAATTCGGTAAAATCTATTTCTGACATTTCGACTTCACAAAAAGACCAATTTAAGTGAGGGATATTTTGGGTAATTTATGGGTGATTATACGTAGTGTAAGGGCCAGTTTTAAGTCATTTTTTTCTCTCACCTAAAACAAATTCCCAAAACAAAACCCATAAGCTCTCACCTCTCTCTACTTTCTCTCTCCCCAAATTCCTCCATTGAAGAAGAAACAAAGCTTGAAAAAGAAGGTCAATTTCCCTAGGATTTCACTTCAATTTCGTGGATTAATCTTTATTGAGGTATGAGTTCTGCATTCTTTGGATTTATTTCTCCTAGAGGTTCTCTTAAAGTTGATTTCAGAATACCCAATTCCATGGGGGTTTCCAACTCTAGTGGGTTTTTTTCTTAACATCAAATTGATGATGAATTGTGATTTCCTATGACTAATTGAGTATAGATTGTTGGTTAATTGATTTTAATTGATGCAATTTTATGTTTATCATGTTCCCTTCCCCAATTTCCCGAAATCTTGGGTCTTGGTCGTGAATTGATGGGAATCAAAGAATGAATTGATTTTTAGACTTGTTCATATTTATCTAATTCATGAATAGATTTACTAGGGAATGTATGGTTGGGATCGGATCTAATTCATGATGAAACCTAATTCCCCTAACTCTAGGTTATGAATTAATGCTAATTGGGATAGTGATGATGAAATTGACCTAGCTCCTGCGTTAATTACTATTGATTAATGTTACTATACCTATTGTTGGATGTAATTGGTTTGTTGATGGTACGACCATGAGGATGGATTTTGAAAGAGATTGAGTAAGTCTTTATGACCTAACCTTTATTTCAATTATGATGTCTTGTGATTGATGATGTAGTTGAATTGAAGCACGACTTGTGATTTGCCTAAGTAGGTGTTGGTATGATGATGAATCAAAATATCTTGACTATGTGATTTTTAGATTATGCTTAAGATGAAATTATATAAGGTTGGTTATGAAGTACCTACGTTCCTTATTATGACGTAATGATGATGTTATGCTAATCTCACATATGAGGGTTACCATGAAGGATATTCTCATGCAATTCCTAATGAGATAATGACAATTACTATACAAGGTATTAGACCTTATGACCTACATTAAGCTATCATGATTAATAAAGACATTAAAGACATTTGAAAACGGACTCTAGCTTAGCACCGAGTGAATTAGAGTGAGGAGTGTCCATTCCCACATAGGAAAGGTAGGATCACTAATGTACTCTTGCCCTTGGACATTATTAATCATGTAACATACACTAGACCATTTTAGGCCTAGGGACACACTAAATCTTGACAACACTTATAAAGTGTTGCCCAAAATACTTTTGCGGAAGATTTTATAGTGTAGCCCTAAATTTTAAATTTTTAGCTACAATAGTATTAGCAACACTTTTAAAGTGTACTCTTCAGTGGTATAAGGTACACTTTATAAGTGTTGTTATAATTGACAACATCTATTTATATAAAATGTGTTACTTTTAAAGTGTCCTATTTTTATAATTTTAAAAACAACACATTATTAATGTGGCCTTAGTGTTTTCATTAAAATTTTATATTCCCTCCAACATTTTTAACATTAAAACTTGTTCTCCCTCCAATTTTTATTGGGCAAAAAAGAAAAAACATTAAAACTTTTTTTTAGTTAAAAGAAAAAACTTCATCTAAAGTTTCCAATTCACTCAAACTTCATCTAATTTTTCCATTTCCCTCAATCTTCAGTGAAGAACACCATTCTAGCTAAATTTTCCATTTCCCTCAAACATTAGTGAAGAACGCGATTTTTGATATGAGCACATGAAGAAATCGTCTTTTCTCTCAAGAAGAACTGAAGAACAGATACATATTCCCTCACATTTTTTTGTCAAAATTCAGTTGCAGAACACAATTTATAGGTGAAGAACAATACGATTTTTCTCAAGAAAAATTGAAAACACGATTTTCCTCTCATGGATTTCTTCTTGAAGATTTAAGAGTGAAGAACACGATTTTCCTAAAAGATTTCTTGTTAAAGAGATATTCCATCAGTAGGGTTGTTGGAATAGTTTTAATCAGGAAAGAAAATATCTTTAAAAGTCCAAATTCTAGATTTAGGGTTTTGATATTCTTCTGTATCTTTGAAGGACTAAATAACAAATTAGGGTTTTGATATTATTATATTGTTAAGACAAATTTTGCTGATTTTAAGGAGTCTAGATCATAGTTGTATTAGTTCTAGTCGACTCTCTATTTTAGACATTTTTGACTTGTAGTGACTGTTAATCATGAGTCTTTTGGAAATTTATTATAGTTAATGCTTTCATTTGCACAACCTACTTTCCAATTTTATACATGTTTTTTGGGTTAATACTTTCTTTACTTGATATAGACGACAATCTTGGATAACTAATACTTTAAGCTCACAGAATCTTAAGGTGTTATTAATTACTAAGAAAGTGTTAAAAATCTACATTCTTAGATACAAAGTGATTTGAAGCACTTTTGTAGGGTTTTCTGTAAACAAACATTTCTATAAATCTATATCGACTAACATTTCTACAATTATAAAGATAAGATTAAATTTTAATTATCCTTGAATATGGACACCAAGTACGAGATATGTATAATGTTGCTCTTGGATATCATAAGTTATGAAATAAAATAAATTTTTGCATAACATGGTACAAGATCTTAAAGGTATCAACAAGGATTACATTGACAAAAATAACAATATGAAAGTCTTAAGGAAATAAGTTCCAAAATAACAAAAAATCAAGATTAGTGACTTAATATCTTTTTATTTCTCCCTTTCCACTGTTTTGTAATTGGAGGAAAAAGAAAATGATAAATCAGTATCAAAATGAAGGAAAGAGGAAATATATAAAAGAACATCAACTAAAAGTAGAATGCTGAGCTACTCTACACCCCCATTGAAGAATATAAAACAACCATACATTTCATTGGAGAATACGGTTCTTTGGTTGTGATTGATCAACTAAAATCCTATAAACAAGGGAGGAAAATTTTCAAGTTCAACCATGATTACGGTCCAAGTGCCGCTCAAGTAAGGATATTGTGTGTTACAGTGTACCAATTTAATATACAACTTCCATAATTTTATTCAAGTTTTTTAGTAGTTACGTTTGTTTTTTTAGCATTCTTTGTCATGCTCTATTTAGTATTTTGGCATAACTAATTTACTCCACTTAATTATTTTTTTCTTGGGGCAAGGGTCTATCGGAAATAGCCTATCTACCTCCCAAGGTAGGGTTTGGGTGGGGTAGGAGTAAGGTCTACCCTCTACAGACCCACTTATGAGATTATAATGGATATGGTGTTGATGTTGTTGTTTTATCGTGTAACATTGCTTAATTTTGGATAAGATTTACTTCAAGACACTAAACAGTTTGTAAAATCAGTGAATTGTTACAACGTATTCATGAACAATCATAGTAGTTGTTCACACAAACGAGGCTTAACAGTTTTTATGTTATCTCTACTCAATTTACATTAAGAAAACCTTAACGCAGTTATTAAAATTGTAAGTTGTAATTATATTCACACAAAATACATGCAGTGTGCTGACTCTACACGAGCATGGTGAAGATACATCAGGAAACATAATCCATAGTTGCCTCCATTTGGTGGATATTGCTGGCAGAGAACGATTTGACAAGTCAGAAGTTAATTGAGACAACTTCAAAGAGGCACAACATATTAATAAATAGCTCTCTCTCTTGGGCGATGTGATCACTGCATTGACAGGGAAGAATTTCCACATCCCTTACAAAAATAGCAAACTCAGATTACTCTTGCAGAATAACTTGTTGTGCTGCTGCCATGTATATAAAGAGTAAATATCATTAATTAGTGAATATAATCTCAGAACTAATTTATTGATTTCGCAATATGGTTGCATCTTAAATGACTGAAAACAACATATAATTGTATCCATATTGCGCAAAAATGGTATTTCCTATCGACTTATGCCATTATTTGTAGAATTCATGTGAAAATAGGAGGTTTAGACACAATAACACCGGATGTCTTGTTTATGTGAATTATGAGATTATGGTTTAAGATGTAATGATATAAGGTTTGTTCTGAAGTACCAATGTGCCTTACTATGAGATAATGATGTTAATGTGTTAATCTCACATATGAGGGTTGTATTGAAAGGATATTCTCATGCAATTTATATTGAGTTAATGACTATGACTATACAAGGAGTTAGTCTCGTCTGACCTAAACTAAGTTATGATTGTTTAAGAAAGACATTTAAAAAGGGGCTCTAGCTTAGTACCGAGTTAACTAGTAGTGAGGAGTGTCCCTTCGCAAGTAGGGAAGGTAGGTTCACTATTGTACTGATGAGATTGGAGACTGTAATGCAATGTCCATAAATAGGGTCCCGAGCATATCTCCTAGTTCTTGAACTATGTTGACCCCAAAGAAATACTAGCTAGTGGATCCACCTAGAATGCTATGTTCATGTTTTGGTACTACCTTGGCAAGTAGTTTACCTTATTTCGTTGTAGGGTTTCATGACACCTAATTCCATATTTAGCTCTTGTGGTCTATGTCGGTTAAGGCAAGTGTTCCCGAAAGTAAAATGAAATAATAATGTGAACTCTAACTAAGATGACTTAAGGGGTTTGACTTAGTCTACGTAGGGGTATGGCACTCTACCTATACACTACATTAGTTGGCCTTGAGGTAAGTTTAGGAGGATGTTCTTATGTTCTTATTCTCTTAAATAATGAATGATTTGCATATGTTGACTTTACATGTTGATGATACTATATGATATTGGTTCTAGTTATGAACATGTTATTGGTCTATATTGCTAAATATGATGTTGACTACTCTTGACGCTATGTTATGTGATGTTAGGCATTGCTTAGATCCTTTGTTGGATTTAATTGGTTGAGTAAGGTTATGGGGCTTTACTTGGTCATTGCACTTGGTGACTTAATGGTGGGTTATGAGTAAAGGTCTTGTATAAGTTGAAATGTTATGAACTCTTATACATGTTATGTTGTTATAACATGATGTTGGAGTTGTATTGATTATGTATTCAAAGATGTCATTGCACATGTTGACTTGACTTTACTTGATAATGTTGGTCTTGTCTTGTATATGACTATCTTAAAGAATATGTGATTATTGACTTATATAGGTTCTTGATTGTGCATAAGGCTTTTCAAAGTAACTTGGCATGATTTTGAACAAATTTCCCTTTTAGCATGATTTATAAGTTATGTGTACATACGTTTCCATACTTAGTACAACTAATGTACTAACCCCTTATTTCTCCCTTTTCCCAATCATTTTAGGTCAAGGACGTTGAAGGGTTCTTGGCCAAATTGCGAGGAAGGCTTGGATCATTTCTTCAAGTGTGGATATGTCCTCAAGATCTGAGGATGATCCCTTTTTTTCATTCTACCTATGTGCCTTACTATAGTCTAAAGACATTCTTTTCACGCTTATTGTTCAAGACATTGTTGTAAGCCCTAAGTGGCAATTATACATTTGTGTAAAATCTATGCCTTAATTGATCTATACCGACTTAGATGGTTTTATGTGAGACATCTCTATTATACTGTATCTTTTATATTGTATATGTGACATAAAAGTAGAAGTCTGTGTAATGCTTCCTATGTGAGGAGTCTAAGTAAACTCCCAATGTATATTGTAAGACCACCAAAATGAGTTAAGGTGTTTAGAGCCTCAGATTAGTCTAAAAAGTATTAAAACATGTTAATTAAGTGTTTTATAGTATTCCTGATTTATTTGAATTCATTCGGAAGTCAAAAGTCCAAGAACGTCGAACACGATGAAAAGTTAGCCTTGAGACGTGCATGTGTGTCTTGGTGTGTCTCAACATGTTGTGATGTGTTGCGAGTTTTTTTTTATTCTCAAACTGGTAGGTAAGGTCCATGACATGTATGAGATTGTATTTATGATTGAAACTCGCGAGCACGACTCCCCAAGTTCCCCGCAAAAGGCCCTCAAGGAGGATCCCAAACACTGCCTTGGCAGTGTCAACCGACGGCCTTGAATGACGCCTCGTAGGTGGACTTACGCCCCGTTGATGGGGAGGCGTTTTCCAACTCTTATATTGGAGGAGGTTCAGCCAAGGACCAGCCAATGACCCAAACGACGGTGGCCATCTACGAATTATCGTTGGGACTAAGGGGCGTCGATGGATGTCCGTCGATGCAGCCTACAACAAGCTGCCAGGCGCACTATTAAGTGAAAGGGTGAATGGGAATTCACCCCACGTCATAACCTGACCCTAGGAGGTTTATTTGGTTATTTTTGGTTATATTAAGTTTTTTTATAACATCAAAACCCCATACCCAATTCACTCTTCAAAAATTAGACTTCCCTCTCAAACCAAACTCTCTCTAGAAACCTCAATTGGAGATGAAGCCAAGAACAGCTTGTAGATTGGATGGTGATGATTTCTTCATCATGTTTTCATGGTTTTCTTATACAATGAGGTATGGTGATCCTTTATCTTTAGTTAATCTTCCATCTAAAGAGCTTTTCCAATGTTTTGAAAGAAGTTTCATGATCAAATTGTGTATTCTTCAATGTAACCATCGGTTCTTTTTCAAAACATTTTCAAAAGCATGTTTATGATGAGTTGATGATAATGTACCAATTTCATGATGAACTCATGTCCCCTTCGATTCTGAAATTAGCTTATGTTATGGGCATTGTGATCTTGATTATGTGTTGGTCGAATTGTGATTCTATTATGTTGAATTGCTTATATATATTGCCTATTATGTATATTGATTGTGAATTATTGAAATTTGATCTATGTTGATCAAGGTTTGAAGGTTTGAATGAGATTAGCGTATGTTCTTCTATCTTCTATTTGTTGTTAATATAGAACACTTGTATAATCTCGATTCTAGGGCAATTAAAGTATGATTTCGTTTAGGTTATGATATCTTTAGCTACTTCCCTATATTGTATTATTGATGAATTATGAATAGTAATCATTGATGATCGAAGCAAGGGTGATTTTGTAAGTGATCTATGTTTGTCTACTCTTTATTGAATTTGTGATGTAGTGTACATGTTAGTATCATAGTCTTGTGGTGGTTTATGCATGATTTCGTCCATGTTAATGTACATTTATCTATTACCCTATACTTGAATTTTTTATGAAATATGAATATGGATCAAATATGATCAAAGGTTTATGAATTGGTAAGGTTTACTATATTTCTCTACTTTATTATGTAATGGCTAGTTGAATTGGCCTTGTATGGAGTTGTGTGGTATGGTCCACTTATGGTGGTGGTGTTTACTTCTTGTTAATCTATATATGTGGGGATCATGGCCTTGAAGGAAAATTGATGATATATGAGTGTGTGGTTATGCTGATTTCACTATGTGAAGCTTATGCCTAGTTCTCAATCTAGTAGCATGTTCTAGGTATTGATAATGTCTTCTGTAATCGAATGAACTAGTTAGGGTGAGGTTTAGGTCCTGCGATTGAATCTAAAAATGGTTAATGACCCCTTACCTATATACCCCTATATGAATGTGTGATTAGCTGTGGTTAGGAGTCTTGAAGGTAATGTGATGTTGTCTTTTCTCCTATGCTAGTATGTGGTGTGTGGTATATAATTGAATGTGAATTATGGTCTTTTGAGGGTGGCTTCCTCAAGATTATGTTGATATCCATTATGTGATCATGTTGACCATACACACATTCACACCTTATGCATGATTACAAAGTAGTATAGTTTCATAGTGTCTAATGAAGGGTATTCTCATATGGACTTGTGTCTAATACTATGCATGTAAGGTATATGTCTATGAAGAGTGTTATGTATTCCTTAACTAGGATGACTTAATAGGTGTACTAGTATGGGCAAGGGTTTGAGACCTCGTCTATGCATTGCACATATGTGCCTTTATAGGATAGTTACTAGGTTTTGTGATCTATGTTCATGAATAAGAATGCATAAACATATGATGAATATGACTTATATGCTATGATTTTAAGAATATGATGTGATGAAGTATGAATGTGCATAGTGTCTAAATGTGTTTATATGAAATTTTTGCTCATATAGTTACATCTATACTCTTATGTATGAATGAAATACAAGTATGAACATGTGTGGTCTAAAGGTGTTTATATGAAAGGTTTGCTTACATATATGTACACACACTCACATAAAAGTATGTCAATGATGCCTGTATGATGATCTAGTCAATAGAGGGGCTCTTAAAATGTGTTCTCAAGGGTATCCCAAACTAGATGGTGCTTGAATATGCTATGTGCATATGAAAGGACTTCTCACATGATTTAGGTTGATGAACTCTCATCTATGACCTATGAGCTAAGCATATGAGGGGTTAACTCTCCTTAGCCTAATTTTATAAAGTAATGATAATAATGGCTTTTCAATAAAGGGAACTTAGCTTAGCACCGAGTGAACTTAGATGAGGGGTTCCCCATCCCAATTTGGGAAGGCTTGTTCATCATAGTCCTCATGACGTGGATAACTACAATGCCTCAATAGGCATAAAGAGGGTTTCCATAAGTGGATAACTACAATACCTCAATAGGCATAAAGAGGGTTTCCATATATACCTTCAAGTTCCATAAACTATGCTTGCCCCATAGGATCTAGCAAGTGATATCACCTAATATGCTAAAATGATGTTAATGTTCTACTTTGGAAAAGTAGAGCACCTTCCCTTGGTGTAAGGCTCTAAAACACCAAATTCCATGTTTAGCACTCGTGGTCTTAGTGTTGGTTAAAGCTATAGTTTCCCTAAAGTAAAATGGACAATGGAAGTAAAGTAAAGACCCTGACTAGGATAACCTAAGGGAAGTTTCTTAGTGTAGGTGGGGTATGATACTTCCCCTATGCATTGCACAAGTAGCTCCTGAAGGGAGTTTTAGGAAGGTGTTCTAATGTGTATGTATATGTTTGTGTCTCGTATGCATGACATTGTAGTGTCCTCTACTTGTTGTGATGATATGCATGGTATGAGTCCTAATGGGTCTATATGATGAGGTATCGCCTTATTTACATAATGATTGGTCTTAATGACTATATGATGTAGGTATTACTTTGTTTGTAAGAAGAGTATATACTTCCCATGTTGATGTATGAAGTGAATTGTGGTGCTTCTAGTCTCTTGATAGGTTGACTAAGTGTGTGTGAGGTTATGGGGCTTCATATGTACATTGCACTAGTAGATTTAGATTTGGGATTGGGAGTAAGGACTTATAATGGTCTATTTGAAGTGAAGTTAATATATGTTCAAATTGACTATGGTTCACTGTAATGGTATTGGGAGTCTTGACTTAAATACGTCTTATGGTATGTTATTCTCCTATGAATGTATGCGTTGAGTCAGGAAGGTTATATGTATGAGCACCTTGTGGCCTTAAGGTGATGCACTGCACCAAGTATCAGTAGAGGGTTACTTTGGAAGTTCAGAAGCTAAAGAGAAAGAAAGCTTACTGTAAAAGGAATGTGCTTACTGTAATGGTGCTAAGCTTACTGTAAAGTGGTGACTAATATGACTAAAATGTAATGTGTGGTTTTATATGATGTATGACCATTTAATATGCCTATATGAAGTATGTTAATTTTATGATGCTTATTATATAAAAGTTTTATGAAGTTTTCACAAAAGGCATGATGCATGGTTTTAAATGAAACGTCCCTTTTTAAATGCATGTTTTTGCATGGTTGTCATACTTAGTGGATTCTTGTACTAACTCCATTCTTCTTCACCTTTTTACACAAAGTGTAGGTTATGGATTCTTAAAGGATGTCTCTATGGTGAAGATCTTGATATGTGATTCCCAAGCTCAAGGAAAGGAATCCTTAAGCCCAAGGATTTCCTAAGTCTTATCTTACTGTAAAGTTTAGTAATAATGTACTTATGATTTATGTATAAGGGTCGTGTCCTTAATGTACTCTAATGATGTTTAGTCTAAGATGGAAAATAAACTTAGAGTCTAACTATGTAAATACGATATTTTTATCTATATAATGAAAGTGATGTTTCTAGCATACGATGTGCTAAGAAAGTTTTAAATTTTTCGCTAAATTTACCTATGAAAATGTGATGAATGATAATGGTGGGTTTGTATAAGATCTCCAAGAGGTTAAGTACGTCATGTTACTTCTAGGGGGTGCTCCGCGGTCGTGACATATATATTACGTGTAAGCGAGATGTCTATGTAAACCTCATGATGTAGATGTATATGAAAAGTTTTAATTTTACGCACTTTTTAAACTTTGAAGTGTAATGACAAATGCTAAGAGGCTAGTATTAGTCCTCTTCGAGGGCGACAACGCCGGTTACATCTAGGGAATGCTCCCTGGATGTGACAATCATTTGAACTTTTATATGTTTTAGACACCTTGATTGGTTCAAGCATTTTCATATGACCTTCGGTATTATCTAACAAGGTATTATAATTATTCCTTATATGCATTCAAGTTTGCATATATTTTTAGATCAAAACAAATCACATTGCATCCAATAGAGGAGAAAAACTGTCACACCCCAAGCCTACACCCCGGACGTGGCTGGCACTTGAGAACTATTATTGGCCCGAAGAGAAACCTTGGCCTAGCTTACTTACTCAACAGAAAACTTAACTAAACACAGATAAATCTATGAAATAAACTGGAGTGTTATAAATGAACATTCAACTGGCCATTAAGGCAAGCTAAATTCTCAACATAATATAATGATAATACATCTGACTGTCTATGAATCCTCTAAATAACTGAGATGGATGTCGGGACAAACCCCACGAAATCTTAATGAACTAATAAAATGACTGAAAGGAATTAAAAGGAGCCCTCCATAATGCAAGGAGGCTCACCAACCAATTATGGAGTGCTCAATTGGATAAATGAGGTGCCGACTGATGATCCTGGTTACTTGTGTCTGCATCATAAAAGGATGCAGGCCAACTGAAATCCGTACATTGAATGTAAAAATATGCGAGTTTTTCTAAACACAACATTAGCTTGAAAAGAATCTGAAGAACTTACCTAGCTCAACTAAACTCAACATAACTGAACTCATTTTAATATACAACAGTTTAAAACAAGTGCAATATAAAGAAAAGTTGTTTAAAACATGATGTCAACTCTATGTGTCCAAATATACAACATAACTTTGAAATCTGTGAATAAATACAAATAAACTGTGTATATAAGAATACAATGATTTCTATGGGAGTTTTTATAACCACATAAGATTGTGATGATACAATGTTTTGCCTCACGCTGCCAGGGCCGTCCTATACCTTGCCGAGGGTATAGAACCTGAACTACTAAGTGAATCCACTAGTCTATGATAAAAACCACTAAAGGAATCATCTGCAAAAGTATGAACATTTTCTACCCATGATTGCTACATGGTTTATGGGGGTTGTGAGTTGTCTAAAATCTCCTCCATACCGGTGCTTAATACTACTCCAAAAATATGATATTGGTTCTTATATTTAAAAACATACTTCTTTGTGTGATTTAAGTTAATTAATCAAAAACTTATCTCAAAGGCTATCTTGGAAATCAAAGTTTCTTCTATTGCTTCATTTAGAAAGCGATTATTCTTTTCTGAAAACTACCTTGAAGGCTCTTTGGAAATCTCAGTTTCTGTTCTTCTTTGAATGTGAAAACATTTTAAACTCTTTGGAAATACATATTCCCCATATACTTCTTTGAAGAAAATGAACTTCAACTTTAATTTTTACTCAACTTGAACTTTAGGTCTTAAATCTAAGTTAAAAGCATTTGCAAAAGAATTATTGAGAAGACTCTAAGAACTTCCTAGACTTGACTCTTTACTTTACTTGAATTTGAATTTCCGGATTCAAGGTTATGATTCATGTTTTCGTGATGATTTCTATGTGTTTAGAAATCATTTATAGTAGTTTGAATCAATGAAAAGTGTTAGTACACTTTAAACGAAATGAATTAGGTTTAATGACGAAAAACTGGTGAAAACGATGATTTGGGTGTATTCTGGGTGAGCCGCGCCAGCCCCACTTGATTGAGGTTCCAATGTGGTGCACTGCAAACGGGCCTCCCCAGCCTCCTTAGCGCTACGGGGGCGCGAAGCTCCTAGACCTCCCCATGTGTGTCTAGCGAGTTTTTCAACTCGTTTTCTTACCCTAAATCATTTTAAATGGATTTCTTTCCTCAATACTTTCTTTGATCAGGTACCAAAAACATGTACTCTAGAATCTAACTCGAAAAAACTCTTAACATTGCTAAAAAGTTTCAAGAAAATCCATTACTCACATTACTTCTATAAACTCCATGCCATCTAAGAGTGAGGTTTTGAGTGATAAGAAGATCTTTGAAAAAAAGAAGAATTGTAGACTCCGACTATATCGCTAACAATGGCTGGAGGTATGTCGATCACTCTATATTTCCGCTGCGTCATTGCTCTGCCATATCTTACAAAAATATGAATCATAAGTGTTTTTTAGAAAAACTAATTTCTTTTAAATATCATTTTTATTATTTATTTGGGAAGAGATTAAATTTGGACCAATCACATTAAGAAATATAATAAAAAAATATTTAATAATTTTACTTTGAGGGAGCTATTAAAAATAATGGAAAATATGAGTTAAAGAAATAACATCAAGGGTATTTTTGAGACGAAAGGTGGATGTTATGGGTATTTTAGGGCTGATAGGTTGATAGAGGATAATTTTGTACTGATTCAAATACTTTAGGGGCATTTTAGACCCTTCTTCTTAAAAAAATAACAAACTTTATAGTCTTCATCTCAACATCTGATATGTTAACTAAGCTCCAACAAAAATAAACATACATGGAAATTCGAGTTAATTAATAACTTGAACCTATCAATAGTAAAATCATATTTAGATAATGTCTCTTCATATTAATTACATTTACTACAATTATAAAGTAAATTTCCAACAAAAATACATCGTTAGCCATTTATTTTATAAAAACCAACATTTTTGTTTTATTATTGAGTGTGGGTAATAAGAGAAGTTTATATAATCGAAGTATTGTTCTACAAAAAGACTCAAACTGTAACTTTTCATATCTCATAGATTAATTGTTTAATAAGAATATATATTCATGGATAGCCAATCTAATTTGAGGTAATTGGTCAATTCATGCAAAAGGAGATGATCACATATCGAAACGGTAGAAAATTGAAGCACTATAAAGATCGAAACCACGTTTATCATCAAAACATTAGCAAAACTAATAAGCAATATTCAATTGAGTAGCTTTTGCTATTTGAACTCACTCAACGTCAACAAATCACATAAAATTTTAATAAAATTCAAGAAGAAAATGAGAGGAAGTCCCTCTACTTATAGTCAACAAAGGGTAGTATGAACAAGTGTTTTTTTCTTTGTGTCTTATCTGAAAGTCTTGATCTTTACCTTTCAGAGAAGTCACAACTTATTAAAAAAGTCACAACTCTTTCAAAAAATTCATAACTTATTGGAAAATCCAGAGCTCATCAAAAAAGGCATAACCTAAGTTAGGATATTATAGTAATTTAACATTCAAGTTAGGAGTTCATGTGTTTAAGATAATTTTGATATAGATATAGATTATGATATGATGATGTAGATGATGCTGGAACTCCAACAATAACTAAGCATGAATTATAGATAAGGGAGGAGAAGGTATGTTTAAGATGTGTAAATAAGTAATATTAGTATTGATTTATTTTTTAATTTCACATCACACTTAACTATAAAATGAGAAAGAAGTAAAAAAACAAAAAAAAAGTAGGAAAACAGATAAATTTAATTGGAGGTCATATAAAGGTGTTACATCACATTATTCATATCTTGATTTATATTATAAATAACTAAATTTTTAGGTATTTTTGAATAATAGTTTTCAAACATGTGCATTACACGTGATTACTAATTTTAAAAATATATGTTACAGTAAATAGTATTTGCTTGTTTAATTATTAATTCTTTTGGTTAATAATTAAAATTTCATGACACTAAATTTTAATTAAAAAAATAATTATATAGGTTGAGTGACTTTCTGTGCAAAGAAATCATAGTGGAGTGACTTTTGAGTTGAAAATGAAAGTTGAGTGACTTTCTGTGAAAACAATTAATATTTGAGTGACTATCAAAGTTATTAACATCTGATTTTGCATGACATGCTTATTTTTATTTGACAATTATATTGACAGAAAAACATTTTATGAATATAAAAAATACTTAAAACTAATTTGTCTACCTCATAACTAGCAGTTGCATATTTTATCAATAAGACGAAAATATGTATTGTAACTTCGGTAATGTTCATCATAATGATGTGACATTTTTTCATCATAAATAAAGATTAAAAGTTCAATCAAAGTTGTTAGTTATAACATTATCAATTCATTTGGGTTTATTGATACACTATATTGAAAATAATATGCTTGTTAGAAGATTGTTAAATAAAATAACTTCATATGTTTAACATGTCAAATCAAATTATAATTTAATATAATGTAATTAATTTTTATTTTTATCCACGTCATAAGAAGAGATGTGGATTAGTCCCAAAATATGAGTGTTCAGTTTTTTTTCCACATTTCTAAGTTACCTTTCTCATCTTTTCTTCTAGTAAATTTCCTCTCCTCCCGTTTAATATTTTATTTCCTCCCTTAAATTATGTATAACATAATATTTCACTTATAATTTTTTTACATTATATCTATACAACTCATGTTTCCATCATTTAATGATGGAAATTCAATAAATTCTTCACAATCAAATTTTGAACATATATAATATTCTCGAATTTAAATGTTAAATGACTATTTTACAACCAACTTAAAACACCTAAATTATGTTATATTTATTGATTTACTTATATTATAATATATTAAAATTAAACACATTTTCAAATTGAAGGGTTGTGTCTTTTCTAAAGAGTTGTGACTTTTTAAAAAGTTGGGATTTTCTCAAAAAGTTTTGTCAATGTTTAATGATTTGTGATTTTTCCAAAGAATTGTGATTTTCTAAAGGATTGTGACTTTTTTGATAAAGTGTAAGCACATATGTTCATACTACCCCTTTGTTTGATATCAATATAAGAGTTTCCTCACATATTAAACTACAATTTTAAAAGTATTTTGGTCTTTTTTTTCTTAAGATACTCAATTCTGAGTATTTTTAAATTCATTTATGTTATTTTATGTTAAAAGAAAATATTTTTTTCGAAATTGAATGGTTGTGACTTTTTCAATGAAATGTGACATTTTTGAAATGTTGTGATCTTTACAAAGGGTTGTGAATTTTCTAATGAGTTATGACCTTTGCGAATGATTATGACTTTTCGCACGAATTGTGACTTTTTTTTATAAGGCCTCTATAAACACATGTACATACTATCGGTTGTTGGCTGTAAACTGAGGGATTTCCTCACATTTTTATTCTACACATTTTCTATGTTTCTTAGTCTTCTCTTTTTAAAAAAATTCAAGTGTGATTTGCAACCATTGGATGAGTTTGAGGTTCAGTGAAATCTGAACACCCTTAACTTGAATGTTAAATTACTAAAATACCCCCCAACAAAACATGAAATTTAGTATATCTTCTCTACTTGATATTTATATTTATTTATTTATATACCTGTTAGTTGGTATCAAATTTTTATATATATGATTTCAAGTGATATCTGAGATAATAAAAATATAAAAGCATTTTAGGCCCTTTCTGTAAAGTAATTTGAATTTACTTAATATATAAGCTCACGGGATTGACTTGATTTTAAATTTCATAGTAAATTTAAAATTATAAAAAGGATAGACATCTACTCTTTACACTCTTCCCTCCCCGGCCATTCACTTCCTATCTCTTCCATTTCTTTTCTATTTGGATCTTATCCATCATTTTTGTTTTTTTCGATTTATGATAAACAAGAGAGAAAAATAGCGACGCATTCATATTGAAATAATTAGTTCAATAAAAGATGACTTTATTAAGAAAATATGTACAAAATTTTTTTTGTGTATGTGTACCCAAAATTAAAAAAAAAATTGTGTGTATCCAAAATTAAAAATAAAAGAATAAAAATAATCATTTCTCTTACCTCCATCCTCATCTAATCATGACAATAATACTAATTAAAAGAATATAAATATGTGAGTTCATTTCAAGTCTGAGTCCTGAATATCCTAATTAAGAATACGTAATTAGAAAGGGAACAAAAGAGAAATTGAACAAGACATTTGGATAATTGAGAGAATCTAATTCTAATAAAAAAATAATTTCTTTAGATGAACAATCAGTCCGGGTAAATATGGATTTTAGTTGGATCTATATTTACGAGTTGAGTTACATTTAATAAATTGGGGTGATTTAAAATAGCCAATAGAAAGATATCATGAAATTAATTATTTTTGCAATATTATTTTCAAGTGTATCGGGTCAAAATTGTTAGAATTTTTGTTAATGCTGATATGCTCCGTATAAGATGAGTCAATTATCCCACTTCATGGACCCATTATCCCACTAAAGGGAAGGTAGTTAACTACCTATTATCCCACTAACGGGAAGGTAGTTAACTATCCATTATCCCACTAATGGGGTAATGGTTAACTACTCATTATCCCATTCCATGAATCCACTATCCTACTACTCTAGTGGTTCGTAAGTATCCATAACTTCTAAACCGTTTTTGATGGAAGCACGGTTATAAATATGTCATTTGGTTCAAAGATCCCTAAGCACATTACTTCTACAAATCCATACCATCTAAGAGTGAGGTTTTGAGTGCTTACAGGAATTTTGAAGAAAAGAAGAATTGTACACCCCGACTATATCGCTAACAATGGCTGGAGGTATGTCAATCACTCTATTTTTCCGTTGCGTCATCGCTCTGCCATATCTTACATTTGGTATCAGAGCTTCTCAATTTCCTCTACTTTGTTAATTGTCGAAATTCTCTAAAATTACTCAAAATGGTTCTTAAAAATTCAGATCTTGTTTTGAAATTTTTTGAAAACATTTTCTAATAATAAAAGGCAAAGAGATTGTTGTTTTGTTGCATAATGTTCAATGATAAATCTTGTATATGATTTTGAGTTCATATTTAGTGATTCATATAATTTTATTTGATTGAGATTTAGCCACAACAATCTTAATGAAATAATATTATATATTATATTTTTTATCACTTAAAGAAATAAATGTCTAAGTGATCTAGAATTGATTTGATTAAAGTTTAGCCATAACATCTTTAATTGAATAAAATTTTAGAAGTTAAGGATCACATAAAGAAATTTTTAGACATTAGAATTGTAATTAATTATGCATGATATGATAACTTAATTTCTTTATCATTAAGTTGCATAATTAATTAAGATGAAATATTAAATACTTTTCATAATTACCCACAGGAATTATGAATGAGAGTTTAATAGTCTTGTCATAAAGATAGAATATCATGTTATTAAATTGATAATTTTTTCATAAATATGAATCTAATTGAATTAAAAAATTAGCCCACATGAAATTTAATTGAATAAAATTTTAGAAGTTAAGGATCACATAAAGAAATGTTTAGACATTAGAATTGTAATTAATTATGCATGATATGATAACTTAATTTCTTTATCATTAAGTTGCATAATTAATTAAGACAAGATATTAAATACTTTTCATAATTACCCACAGGAATTATGAATGAGAGTTAACAGTTTTGTCATAAAGATAGAATATCATGCTATTAAATTGATAATTTTATCATAAATATGAATCTAATTGAATTAAAAATTAGCCCACATGCAATTTTTATGTCAGTAGATTCAACTTTATATTACTTGCCTCAAATTTATGTTAAGTATGTATGCATATGTTTGGCAATTATGCAACACGCATAATTTCTCTAATATTTGTGATATTCCCAAACTGAATGGTGAGAACTATAAGAATTGGAAGGAGAGAATTCTCCTTCACTTAGGGTGTATGGATATTGATTATGCTATCAGAAAAGACAAGCCACCTATTAATGAAATCAACACTCAAGATGATATTTTTCTTCATGAACAATGGGAACGCTCTAACTGTTTGAGTGTTATGTTCATTAAGACCAAAATCTCTGCTGGTATTTGTAGTTCTGTCGAACAGCATAACGATGTCAAGGCATTATTGAAGGCTACTGACGAACAGTTCGAGACTTTAGATAAGGCACGTGCTTGCACCTTAATTATGAAATTTTCATCAATGAGGATCTCTAGTGTGATAAATGTGAGTGAGCGCATTATGAAAATGCGAGACTTAGCGGCACAACTAGTGATTCTTGAAGTCAAAATTTCTGAAACTTTTCTTGTGCACTATATCCTGAATACTCTACCTTCATAGTATGGACCCTTTAAGATCTCTTATAACACACATAAAGATAAATGGTCTACTAATGAACTCATGGCCATGTGTGTTCAAAAGGAAGGTCAACTACTGATGGAAATAGGAGAAAGTGCATTCATGACTACTCAAGGAAAGAAGACCAATCAAGCCAACAAGATGTCTAAAGGAAAGGCACCACATGAAACTGACATAAAAAAGGAAGCCAAGTGTCGCTTCTGTAGAAAGAAGTGGCACCTAAGGCAGGATTGTGTCAAGTTTCAACAATGGCTTGTTAAGAAAGGTACTGCTATCTCTCTTGTATGTTATGAAGATAATATGATTGGTGTTAACTATAACACATGGTGGATTGATTCTGCTTCTACAACCCATATTATGAATTCCTTGCAGTATTTAAGAAACCCACGGAAGCCAGTGGGAGCTGAGCAAAGTATCTATTCTTGAAACAAGATGCAGTCGCATGTGGAAGCTATTGGGACATGCAATTTAGTTCTTAGTAGTGGTTTTATTTTAGAGTTGGAAAAGACCTTTTATGTTCCTAATTTTTTAAGGAATTTAATTTCAGTATCAAGACTTGTACCTTTGAGATATTCCTTCTCTCTAGAAAGGGATTCCAAACTATTTTATAAATCTAAACTTATTGGATATGGTACATTGTCTGATGGTCTTTTCTCTCTTAATTTACAAAATGATTCCACTCATATTGTTATGCATGTACAAACCTGCAATAAAAGATGTCTTATAAATGAAGATTTCTCTATCTAATGGCATCAGAGATTGGGACATATCTCCATTGATAGAATAAAGAGATTAGTAAATGATGGAGTACTTAGTAATTTAAATTTTACTGATTTTGATACTTGTACGGACTGCATTAAGGCAAGCAGACCAACAAGTCAAAGAAAGGTGCCAAACGGAGTTCTACCGTATTAGAAATCTTACATTCAGATATATGTTGTCCAGACATGGATGCGTATGGTCAGAAATATTGTGTCACCCTTATAGATGATTAGTCACATATATGTATCTCTACATGCTTCATAATAAGCGCGAAGCACTAGAAGCCTTTAAAGTTTTCA
Source organism: Solanum pennellii (assembly GCF_001406875.1). NCBI lineage: Eukaryota > Viridiplantae > Streptophyta > Magnoliopsida > Solanales > Solanaceae > Solanum > Solanum pennellii. The sequence goes on along the minus strand of NC_028638.1, from coordinate 22,171,495 downwards.
AGGTTGGAGTAGAGAAACAGGGCGAAAAATAAATTAAGATTGTGAGAACTGATAGAGGTGGTGAATATCATGGTAGATATACAGAAGATGGACAAGCAAAAAGTCCGTTTGCGAAGTTTCTTCAACAAAATGGGATTGTTGCCCAATGTACTATGCCTGGTTCTCCAGATCAAAATGGTGTAGCAGAAAGAAGAAACCGAACATTATTGGACATGGTGCGTAGTATGTTAAGTAGCTCTAAGCTACCTAAGTCCTTGTGGATTGAATCTCTTAAGACAATAGCGTATATATTAAACCGAGTTCCAACCAAGGCTATTCCAAAGACGCTTTTTGAGTTATTTAAAGGTTGGAAACCTAGTTGACAAATATACGTGTATGGGGATTACCTGAAGTTAAAATTTACAACCCACAAGAAAACAAAATGGATCCTAGGACTATTAGTGGATATTTCATTGGATATATCGAAAGGTCTAAAGGATACAGATTCTACTGTCCATCTAACAGTACTGCCACGACCGGAGTTCAGACCCCAGACGAGACCAGTGTCGTTGACCTCTCAGAGGTCGCAGGCAAGCCTACATACGTCATCCTTACTTATCTAGATTAATTTTAGAGGAAAATTTGAAACTTTGTGTTTCCTAACATGCTTACTAAACATTCTGTTACATGTATAATTGTTAAGCATCAACCATCTAACATTAAGATCATCAATGAAAGAAATAGTTCGTAGCTGCATCAAATGTGTACTTGCCAAAATGTCACCAATACAAAGTCTGAAAAGAAATGGGAAATGAAACACTAGTGGAACATGCTCCACTAGCTAAAGACTATATCTAAGCTAGATAATAACAGTAGACAGCCTCGAAATCATGAGGGCCTACCCAGTCCGGATGAAAGCTCCACGTCCGGAGAGCTACAACGTCGTACTGTAAGATCTAACGTCCACCTGTGCCTGCACCTAAAAGTAGATATTTGTATGGAATTAGTGCACACTTGTCCTAAGTATGGGTATATGCAAGCACACACCAAGGACATGCATGAGAAAGAATAGCTCTTTCCTAACAACATGATTTATGGAAAGTTAAGTCAGTGGAATTGCAAAATTTGGATATGGAAAGTCAATGGACCTGCCAAATTTGGATTTGGAAAGTCATGCCATGAGTGTAACATGCATCATCAAACTTATCATTTTGCAAACAACACATAACATATTTCACATATCATATCACGTAGTTCATATCATTCTTTCATATGCCATGAGACCTTGGGATCATGGACTTGACAATACGACTTCCAAAAATGAGGGCTCAACATATGGGACCTCAACTAGGGATCCATTTTTAGCAAACACAGAGTCTGCTTCATTAATTCATACGTACTCCATTTAATTTCATTCATGGTCTAGTGTAAACACTAGCTATACCTAGGATGTAGTTTAAGACTTTCATCGGGTTCGTTGTGCAATTACCAAGAATGACCTAATGACATTACTTGAATCTAACTCACCTCTTGATTATCCTATCCTAACACCTTTGGTATCATTCGTTTCATTCTGTGCATCATTTGAGGCGGGCCTCATTCATTCATTGGGAACTTTAACTTAAACCGACATAGATCATGTAAGCTTCATGAAATCCAGTGTCATGAAACCCCACACCAAAAAGAGGTGGAATCACCGGCCAAAGTGACCCAAAACATGTTAGCGTACATGGGAATCGAACCCCACCAGATCCCTATTTTGGTAGTATAGGTTCAAAGACTAGGATATATAAGGAGACTCATACCGGCATGCCGTAGAATTTCATCTCATGATAGTTACGTGAACCTCCGCCCTTCCCGAAAGAAGGCATCACCGTTCATAGCTAGTCTATCTGTGCTCAATATAAAGTTCCATTACATTCAACTCATACGTCATTGAAGTTGGATTCTAGTATGAGGACATCATATCTCTATAGATGATTTCTCATCTCATCATTAGTATTATGTGTGTTAATCTCAATACTCTCATTAGAGTGTTCATAGAGACTGGTCTCTTCATTAACTTTACACTCTCATAGGTGAGTACGTTTTGGTAACATTTACTTAGGCTCATTTGAGATTGCTCTCATCTTTTACATTAGCCTCATATCATGTTGTCACCACATTAATCAACATTAGCACATTTGATCTTCATAATTACTCACCCCTTTTTACGTAAATGTTCATTTCATCATATGCCAATGCACTTGGCCATTGGTGTGTTTTACACTCTTACTTAACCCTTCTAGCATTTCATCATTTCATTACATAATAATCATTTCATCGTATGACAATGCACTTTGCCATTTAGTGTTTTTTACACTCGTACTTAACCCTTCTAGGGTTACATCATTTCATTACATACATCTTAGATTCACTTATTTTTAAACGTATGCTAGACTTATGGGTCGATAGATAAGTCATGAGGCTTCATTCATCGTTCGTTTAAGTGATTCATATCTTCCTAAGATTATGTAGCACAAGACTTATGCATCTTTTATGTATGCCAAGATCTCGATTTTGATCTAAGTGGGCAGCTTTATTCTTGAAGATTTAACTCACGTATGACTTATGCATCTATACGGAATTTGGGCAAGGGAATCCGGTTTTCAAATCTCTTGAACAACACTTACATTTTTTTTATTCATTTTGGTTTGATCTATACGGCTTGGGGACCCAAGTTCGAGCCTCAATGCCTTCATTTTATTTTTCCCTTAATTTCTCTGTTCATTTTTTCGTTTAATAGAACTAAGAGGATGTGGGAACGAACCCCCACAACCTCATTTACTTTTTATTTTCATTGCCTTTAAATTTATCTCCTTTGGCCGAGGGGTTGTGGGTTCGAACCCCTACAGCCCCTCTTTAATTTCTTTTAATTTTTCTCCTTAATTCTTTCTAGGAGGTCGTAGGTTTCGATTCCCACGCCTCACATCTGTTTTCTTTCATTTCCTTTGACTCTCCTTCACTGCCTAGAGGTTGTGGGTTCGATTCCCACGCCTCACATTTCTTTTCTTTCATTTTCTTTACCCTCCTTCACTGCCTAGAGGTTGTGGGGTCGATTCCCACGCCTCACATTTCTTTCCTTTCATTTTCTTTACCCTCCTTCACTGCCTAGAGGTTGTGGGGTCGATTCCCACGCCTCACATTTCTTTCCTTTCATTTTCTTTACCCTCCTTCACTGCCTAGAGGTTGTGGGGTCGATTCCCACGCCTCACATTTCTTTCCTTTCATTTTCTTTACCCTCCTTCACTGCCTAGAGGTTGTGGGGTCGATTCCCACGCCTCACATTTCTTTCCTTTCATTTTCTTTACCCTCCTTCACTGCCTAGAGGTTGTGGGGTCGATTCCCACGCCTCACATTTCTTTCCTTTCATTTTCTTTACCCTCCTTCACTGCCTAGAGGTTGTGGGGTCGATTCCCACGCCTCACATTTCTTTCCTTTCATTTTCTTTACCCTCCTTCACTGCCTAGAGGTTGTGGGGTCGATTCCCACGCCTCACATTTCTTTCCTTTCATTTTCTTTACCCTCCTTCACTGCCTAGAGGTTGTGGGGTCGATTCCCACGCCTCACATTTCTTTCCTTTCATTTTCTTTACCCTCCTTCACTGCCTAGAGGTTGTGGGGTCGATTCCCACGCCTCACATTTCTTTCCTTTCATTTTCTTTACCCTCCTTCACTGCCTAGAGGTTGTGGGGTCGATTCCCACGCCTCACATTTCTTTCCTTTCATTTTCTTTACCCTCCTTCACTGCCTAGAGGTTGTGGGGTCGATTCCCACGCCTCACATTTCTTTCCTTTCATTTTCTTTACCCTCCTTCACTGCCTAGAGGTTGTGGGGTCGATTCCCACGCCTCACATTTCTTTCCTTTCATTTTCTTTACCCTCCTTCACTGCCTAGAGGTTGTGGGGTCGATTCCCACGCCTCACATTTCTTTCCTTTCATTTTCTTTACCCTCCTTCACTGCCTAGAGGTTGTGGGGTCGATTCCCACGCCTCACATTTCTTTCCTTTCATTTTCTTTACCCTCCTTCACTGCCTAGAGGTTGTGGGGTCGATTCCCACGCCTCACATTTCTTTCCTTTCATTTTCTTTACCCTCCTTCACTGCCTAGAGGTTGTGGGGTCGATTCCCACGCCTCACATTTCTTTCCTTTCATTTTCTTTACCCTCCTTCACTGCCTAGAGGTTGTGGGGTCGATTCCCACGCCTCACATTTCTTTCCTTTCATTTTCTTTACCCTCCTTCACTGCCTAGAGGTTGTGGGGTCGATTCCCACGCCTCACATTTCTTTCCTTTCATTTTCTTTACCCTCCTTCACTGCCTAGAGGTTGTGGGGTCGATTCCCACGCCTCACATTTCTTTCCTTTCATTTTCTTTACCCTCCTTCACTGCCTAGAGGTTGTGGGGTCGATTCCCACGCCTCACATTTCTTTCCTTTCATTTTCTTTACCCTCCTTCACTGCCTAGAGGTTGTGGGGTCGATTCCCACGCCTCACATTTCTTTCCTTTCATTTTCTTTACCCTCCTTCACTGCCTAGAGGTTGTGGGGTCGATTCCCACGCCTCACATTTCTTTCCTTTCATTTTCTTTACCCTCCTTCACTGCCTAGAGGTTGTGGGGTCGATTCCCACGCCTCACATTTCTTTCCTTTCATTTTCTTTACCCTCCTTCACTGCCTAGAGGTTGTGGGGTCGATTCCCACGCCTCACATTTCTTTCCTTTCATTTTCTTTACCCTCCTTCACTGCCTAGAGGTTGTGGGGTCGATTCCCACGCCTCACATTTCTTTCCTTTCATTTTCTTTACCCTCCTTCACTGCCTAGAGGTTGTGGGGTCGATTCCCACGCCTCACATTTCTTTCCTTTCATTTTCTTTACTCTCCTTCACTGCCTAGAGGTTGTGGGTTCGATTCCCACGCCTCACATTTCTTTTCTTTCATTTTCTTTACCCTCCTTCACTACCTAGAGGTCACGGGTTCGATTCCCATGCCTCACATTTTATTTTTATTTTTATTTTACTCTTCCTTAAATCTGATTGAGAGGTGGTGGGTTCAAATCCCACTCCTGTCATTTCTTTTTTTTTTTCTTTAAAGTTACATTTTCCAGCCAATACCATGGTTCGAATCCCCTTCACCACGTTTCTTTTTACTTCTTTATTTTCATAGTTTTTAACATGGTGAGGTCACGGGATCAATCCTCCATGACCTCACTTGTTTTAATTCATTTTTTTTCAACATTTTTAACCCTCTTTGCTGACCGAAATTCATCACTAGAAGGTGGAAATTTTCTTTTAATTTTTTAGCATCCTTTCATCAAGTTATACCTTAGTTCTTAGGGAAATTTCGTAGTGCATTTAGAACGTTTTAGGTGCGTTTTCATGGATTCGTTTAGCTAAGAGATTATACCTCAAATCAGCCACATTTCATGCCATTTCAAGTCCTAAACCATGAACAACAGCCACGGCAACACACACATACACACGTAGTTACATTTTTGGAAACATCAACATAAGTCACATAATTCCAACCATACAGGTAAACACATAATCATCACGAAAACACGTTTCATCCCTAGTTTTCTACCAGCAAACATAACCAACATATGATTCAATGGGAGCTAGTGACGGGGACATGCAACGGGGAATAATCCTAGTTTTCGAAATAAATATTCTGAACCTTAAGGGATCTTTTGGGAAAAGAACCAAGAGAGAAGAGAACCCATACCTTTTTTACGTTCAAACCTCGACTTTCTGCCCAAAGAACCCCTCCAAACACACGTCCAAATCAAAGATCTTCAACACAAACTTGACGGAAAAACCCTCTCTTTTCCTAACGTGTTCGAGTAGTTGTTTGTTTATAATTTTCGTTGTGAATTCTTCAAGTGTGAAGAACTATGGTTTACCTACTGTTTTTTCATGTTATTTGGCAGAGAAAAACGTGAGTGAGAGTGATAGAGACGTGAGAGAGAGATGAGCGTGGGAGAGAAGAGTTTTCTTAGGCTTAGGAGTCTAGTTTAGGACTTAGTCAAATAAGTTCTTATTTAATTATTAAAAATCTGATTTCCTTTTATTTTAAATCAGCTAATAACTAATAAATATAAATTAATTACATTAATTTATGAACTTAAATTAAAAACAATTTAATTCATTGCTTCCACCTAGGTTCGAACCCCGGTGGAGCAAGACTTCACTTCAAGAGCCCAATTTTGACCCTCTCTCGCCAAAATGCCCCTCCACCTTATTAATTAAATAATTAATTATATATTTAGGGTAATTACGATACTACCCTTAGCCTGGAATAAGACCATTTTACCCCTAGACCCTCCAAACCTAAGATTTCCTTTTTTTAAGTCCGGTAAAGACTCCTTCGAGTAAATCTTCATATTAGAGTCCTACATGGTTGGACCCAACCATTCCTAGATCAACTAACTCCCCAAGTTAGTTGGCTTGGATGTAGCAAGGGCTCCGAGGTCTTGTTCTACGTGCATCAATCTGTGTGAACCGGTCTAATAGTTCGCATTCTAGGCACATTAAGCATTACTTAGCATATCCATTTTTAGGGTTGTTACATTACCCCCCCCCCCCNNNCCCCCCCCCGCCAGGAACGTTCGTCCCCAAATGACACTACTATTTACTAACAATAAGTAAGTCATCTATAGAATGTATGCATACATAGGTAGTTCAATAATCCCAATTGGTGAATATCTGATGCACATATTAACATGATGGTGCACATCCCTGAAATCTACTAGTAGCTTCACATTAATAGACTAAGGAACTCTTTCCTAAACTAGTCTCATCGCAGCATACAACATAAGTAAACATGTAATTCATACAAATCAGCAACCAACATGATGACTCAAACATATTAACTTCATACTAGTGCATAAGCACCATACACAGTCAAATACATGAAAGACTAATTAAGGCTACGCACCCGAGACTTCACTAGAGGTGCCTTCCCCTTCACACCTAGACTTGAGTGCGAAGAATCATTGCCTCCTTGGAGCCTCTTCACTTTGACCATTAGGTTAAACTCTCTCCTTCCCTTGTTCTTGACTTATCCTATTCGGACAATCATTCACCATGTGACCCGGTTTGCTACAAATCTAACAAGCATTAGAGCCCCTCATACACTCTCCTCCATGCAGTTTGACACACTTCCTACTCTTAACTTTGAGATTGGAATCCCTATCATAGCGATCCTTGGACGAACTTGACTCCCTTTGGTGGGAGAGTCCCTTCTTAAACCTGGTCTTATCCCTGATTTCAGTACTACTCTTCTTTGAAAAATTCTTCTTAGCTTGTCTTGACCTGTTCCCTGCCCTAGTATGATTCCTATTCCTATTTTCCTCCACTTGTTGGACATGGACCATAAGCCTGGTAAGGCCCATGCTGGCATGCAAGATAGCTGACCTACACTGCTCCTCGAGATTCTCAGCAATCTTAGATCCAGTGTAAATGGGATTATTCATCCTCGTGAAGTCCCTTAACCAGCTAGCCATGGTGCTGGCAGGTGTGTTCTCCCTGGGAACACCTTGTTGCTCTGCCTTTGTTTCTCATCGTATTCATCTTTCTGAATCTCAAGAGTTGATGTTAGATACGCTCTTAACACCAAGAAAAAGACATTAGCGAAGGCATAATAAAATCAGAAGAAGGGAAATTTTCCAGGGCATCATGCAGTCTCTAATCCAGGATAGTGGTGCACTTCACTACCATGACTTAGAAACTACTCAATGTGGTTGATGTGAACTTATTATTCTCGGAAATTAACCTAGAGATCTGATACCAACTTTTTCATGACCGGAGTTTAGACCCCAGACGATATTGGCGTCGTTGACCTCTCAGAGGTCCCAAACAAGCCTACATACGTCATTCTTACTTATATATATTTATTTTAGCGGAAAATTTGAAACTTTTTGTTTCCTAACATGCTTACTAAACATTCTATTACATGTATAATTGTTCACCATCAACCATCTAACATTAAGATCATCAAATGAAAGAAATAGTTCGTAGCTGCATTAAATGTGTACTTGCCAAGACGGCACCAATACAAAGTCTGAAATGAAATGGGAAATGAAACACTAGTGGGACATGCTCCACTAGCTAAATCCTACATCTAATCTAGATAATAAAAGTAGACAGCCTCGAAATCATGAGGGCCTACCATTTCCGGATGAAAGCTCCACGTCCGGATAGTGGCAACGTCGTACTGTAAGATCTAACGTCCACCTGTGCCTACACCTAAAAGAAGATATTTGTATGGAATTAGTACACACTTGTACTAAGTATGGGTATATTCAAGCACACACTAGGGACATGCATGAGAAATAATAGCTCTTTCCTAACAACATGATTTATGGAAAGTCAAGTCAGTGGACTTGCAAAATTTGGATATGGAAAGTCAATGAACCTGCCAAATTTGGATTTGGAAATTCATGCCATGAGTGTAACATGCATCATCAAACTTATCATTTTGCAAACAACACATAACATATTTCACATATCATATCACGTAGTTCATACAATTCTTTTATATGTCATGAGACCTTGGGATCATGGACTTGACGTTAGGACTTCCCAAAATGAGGGCTCAACATATGGGACCTCAACTAGGGATCCGTTTTTAGCAACACAGAGTCTGCTTCATTCATTCATACGTACTCTATTTCATTTCATTCATGGGCCTGTATAAACACCAGTTATACCTAGGATGTAGTTTAAGACTTTCATCAGGTTCGTTGTGCAATGACAAAGAATGACCTAATGTCATTACTTGAATCTAACTCACCTCTTTATTATCCTATCTAACACCTTTGGTATCATTCGTTTCATTATGTGCATCATTTGAGGCGGGCCTCATTCATTCATTGGGAACTTTAAATTTAACCGACATAGATCATGTGAGCATCATGAAATCAAGTGTCATGAAACCCCACACCGAAAAGAGGTGGAATCACCAGCCAAAGTGACCCAAAACATGCTAGCGTACATGGGAATTGAACCCCGCCAGATCCCTATATTGGCATTATAGGTTCAAAGACTAGGAGATATAAGGAGATCCATACCCGGCATGCCGGACAATCTCATTTCATGAGAGTTACGTGAACCTCCGCCCTTCCTAAATGCAGGCATCACCGCTTATAGCTAGTCTATCAGTGCTTAGTATAAAGTTCCATTTCATTCAACTCATACGTCATGGAAGTTGGCTTCTAGTATGAGGACATTATATCTCAATAGATGATTTCTCATCTCATCATTAGTATTAAGTGTGTTAATCTCAATACTTTCATTAGAGTGTTCATAGAGACTAGTCATAACCTTACACTCTCATAGGTGAGTACGTTTTGGTAACATTTACTTAGGCTCATTTGAGATTGCTCTCATCTTTTACATTAGCCTCATATCATGTTGTCACCACATTCATCAACATTAGCACATTTAATCTTCATAATTACTCACCCCTTTTTACGTGAATGTTCATTTCATCATATGCCAATGCACTTGGCCATTTATGTGTTTTACACTCTTACTTAACCCTTCTAGCATTTCATCATTTCATTACATAATAATCATTTCATCGTATGCCAATGCACTTGGCACTTTAGTGTGTTTTACACTCATACTTAACCCTATTAGGGTTACATCATTTCATTACATACATCTTAGGTCAACTTATTTTTTAAAGTATGCTAGACTTATGGGTCTATACATACAAGTCATCAGGCTTCCTTTATAGTTCGTTTAAGTGAATCATATATTCCTAATATTATGTATTACAAGACTTATGCATCTTTTATGTATTCCAAGATCTCGATTTCGATCTAAGTGGGCAGCATTATTCTTGAAGATTTAACTCACGTATGACTTATGCATCTAAACAGAATTTGGGCAAGGGAACCCAGTTTGCAAATCTCTTGAACCACAGTTACATTTTTTTATTCCTTTTGGTTTGATCCATATGGCTTGGGGACCTAAGTTCGAGCCCCAATGCCTTCATCTTATTTTTCCCTTAATTTCTCTCTTCCTTTTATTCTTAATAGAACTAAGGGGATGTGGGATCGAACCCCCACAACCTCATTTACTTTTTATTTTCATTGGCTTTGAATTTCTCTCCTTTGGCCGAGGGGTTGTGGGTTCGAACCCCCACAACCCCTCTTTAATTTTTTTTAATTTTTTCTCCTTAAATCTTCCTAGGAGGTCGTAGGTTCGATTCCCACATCTCACATCTCTTTTCTTTCATTTCCTTTGACTCTCCTTCACTGCCTACAGGTCGTGGATTTGATTCCCATGCCTCACATTTCTTTTCTTTCATTTTCTTTCCTCCTTCACTGCCTATAGGTCATGGGTTCGATTCCCACGCCTCACATTTTATTTTTTTTCTTTTACTCTTCCTTAAATCTGATTGATAGGTGGTGGGTTCGAATCCCACTCCTCTCATTTCTTTTTTTTTCTTTTAAGTTATATTTTCGAGTCAATACCATTGTTTGAATCCCCTTCACCACATTTATTTTTACTTGTTTACTTTCATGGTTTTTAACATGGTGAGGTCACGGGTTCAATCCTCCATGAACTCACTTGTTTTAATTCATTTTTTTCAACATTTTGAACCCTCTTTGCTGACCGAAATTCATCACTAGAAGCTGGAAATTTTTCTTTTAGTTTTTCAGCATCCTTTCATCAAGTTACACCTTAGTTCTTAGGGGAATTTCGTAGTGCATTTAGAACGTTTTAGGTGCATTTTCATGGATTTGTTTAGCCAAGAGATTATACCTCAAATCATCCACATTTCACCTCATATGAACATCGCATTCACATCAACATGTGTACATGAAATATAAAGAACTATCATGCCATTTCAAGTCCTAAACCATGAACAACAGCCACGGCAACACACACATACACACGTAGTTACATTTTTGGAAACATCAACATAGGTCACATAATTCCAAACATACATATAAACACATAATCATCACGAAAAAATGTTTCATCCCTAGTTTTCTACCAGCAAACATAACCAACCTATGATTCAATGGGAGCTAGTGACGGGGACATGCAATGGGGAACAATCCTAGTTTTTGAAATGAACATTCTGAACCTTAAAGGGTCTCTTGGGAAAAGGACCAAGAGAGAAGAGAACCCATAGGTATGATCTCCTAGAGAAAGAAAATCAACAAATCCTACTGACTTTGTTGTATATTTGAAAGATTCTGACATTGGAGTTGAAGATGATCCTGAGTCTTTTTGACAAGCCATGAATTCTAAAGAGTCTGAATTGTGGTACAATGCCATGAAGGAAGAGATGAATTCTATGAAAACTAACGAGGTCTGGGATCTTGTCGATTTGCCTAGTGGTGTTGAAACCCATTGGATGTAAATGGATTTTCAATACTAGAAAGGACACATTAGGCAACATAAAAAGATATAAAGCAAGACTCGTTGCTAAAGGATTCACTCAAAAGGAAGGAATTGATTACACAGAGATATTTTCTCCTGTGTCTAAAAAGGATTCCTTGCGCATAATATTGGCATTAGTAGCACACTTTCACTAAGAATTGCAACAGATGAATGTGAAAACCGCATTTCTCAATGGTGATCTAGAGGAAGAGGTTTATATGAAACAACCTGAAAGATTCTCCTCTAGTAATGGTGAGCACTTGGTATGCAGTTAAATAAATCCACATATGGACTAATACAAGCTTCCCGTCAATGGTATTTGAAATTTCATAATGTTATCTCTTTATTCGACTTTGTTGAGAACATTATGGATCAATGTATATACCATAAGATTAGTGGGAGTAAAATATTTTTCTTAGTTCTATATGTGGATGATATCTTACTTGCATCCAGTGATAAGGGAATGATACATTAGGTGAAACAATTTCTCTCTAAAAGTTTTGATATGAAAGACATGGGTGATGCATGTTATGTTATTGGTATTAAGATCATCGATATAGACATCAAGGTACCTTAGGTTTATCTCAAGAATCCTATATCAATAAAATTTTAGAGAGGTTCTGAGTGAAAGATTGTTCACCAAGTGAAGCTCCTATCGTGAAGGGTAACAAGTTCAACTTGAATCAGTGCACGAAGAACGATATAGAGAGGGAACGAATTCAGGACATTCCTTACGCTTCTGTTGTCGGAAGCTTGATGTATGCTCAGGTTTGTACAAGACCTGACATATCATTTGTTGTTGGAATGTTCGGAAGATATCAGAGTAATCCAGGTCTTAACCACTGGAGAGCTATAAAGAAAGTCTTAAGATAACTTCAAGGAAAAAAAGACTACATGCTTATGTACAAACGATGAAATGACTTGGAAGTCATTGGCTACTCTGATTCATACTTTGCTGGCTGTGTTGATTCACGGAAATCAACTTCAGGATACATATTTATGTTAGCCGCTGGAGCTATATGTTGGAGAAGTTTCAAACAGACTCTAGTTACTACTTCCACTATGGAGGCCGAGTTTATTTCTTGTTTTGAGGCTACCTCACATGGAGTATGGTTAAAGAGTTCTATTTCTGAACTTAGAATTGTCGACTCAATATCTATGCCATTAAAGTTATATTATGACAATTCAGTTGCTATCTTTATGGCTAAGAATAATAAAACTGGTAGTCGAAGCAAGCATATCGACATCAAATATCTAGCCATAAGAGAACGTGTCAAAGATAAGAAACTGGTCATTGAACACGTTAGAACTGAAGTAATGTTAGCTGATCCTTTAACTAAAGGCATGCCTCCACAAAAATTTAAGGATCATGTAGTCACAATGGGACTTAGTGCCACTATGTCAAATTTCGTTGTAACAATGAGTGTTTACGAAACTCTATTTTATATGATATTTCTCTTTAACTGTGTGCACATTCATTTTTATTTTCAGAAATGTCACTAAAGTATGGACCTTGAATAAATATTATTCATTTAATTATATGGGTTAAAGTTTAGAGATATAGTGCATTGTGATACATGGAAGATACTACTCACTGCAAGAGAAACTATCGCCATGATTCGTGTATTATATTTCATTAATGGGATTAGAATATACGGACCAAGTGGTAGAATGTTAGCATTTTTGTTAATGCTGATATGGTCAATATTAGATGGGTCCACTATCCCACTACATGGACTCGTTATCCCACTAATGGGAAGGTAGTTAACTACCCATTATCCTACTAATGGGAAGGTTGTTAACTATCCATTATCCCATTAATGGGAAATTGGTTAATTACCCATTATCCCACTAATGCGATAATGGTTAACTACACATCATCCCACTACGTGAATCAACTATCCTAATACTCTAATGGTTGGTAACTTTCCATAACCTCTAAAGCGTTCTTGATGGAAGCTGTAACAACCCTAAAAAATGGATATGCGAAGTAATGCTTCATGTGTCTAGAATTCCAATGATTAGACCAGTACACGGATTGATGCGCATAGAACTAGACCTACGAACCCTTGCGAAAGCCAAGCCAACTAACTTGGGGAGTTAGTTGAGCTAGGAAAGGTTGGGTCAAGCCATGTAGGGCTCCCGAATATAAAGATTTACCCTGATGAGTCTTTACCAAACTTAAAAAGGGAAAATCTTAAGTTTAGAGGGTCTAGGGGTAAAATGGTCTTTTTCCAAGATAAGGGTAGTGTCTTAATTATCCTAAATATGTAATTAATTATTTAACTAATAAGGTGGAGGGTCTTTTTGGGGAGAGAGGGCTGAAAATTGGCCTTTGAGTGAAGTCTTGTTCCACCCAGGTTCGAATCTAGGTGGAAGCAATGATTTAAATTGGTTTAATTAAATTGGTAAATTAATTTAATTTTAATATTTATTAGCTGTTTAAGAAAAACGAAAAATCAGATTTTTTTAAGGTTTGAAAGAGTCCGTGTTTGACTAAGTCTTTACCTAAGCCTAAACAACCTTTCACGTTTAACTCTCTCTCTTTCTCTCTCTCTCTCACGTCAAAATCTCTTTCTTATAACGTTCTCTCTGCAGAAATACAAGAACTGACCAGCAACTAAAAGTTCTTCACACTTGAAGAACTTACAAGAAAATATAAGAAAAACAAGATAATCAAAACCGTTAAGCAAAAGAGAGGATTATTCCATCGATTTGGTGTTGAAAAAGGAAAAAGGGAGGATTATTCCGTCGATGGAAAAAGGAAGGATTATTCCGTCGATTTGGTGTTGGATTTGAGGCGATTTGGACGTGATTTTTGGAGAAGGTTTTGGGCAGCAAGTCAAGGTTTGAACTGCATAAAAGGTATAGGTTTCGTTACTCTTGGTCCCTTTCCCAAGAGACCCTTAAGATTCAGTCAATTCTAATCCGAAAACTAGGATTGTTTCCCCGTTGCATGTCCCTGTCACTAGCTCCCATTGATTAATAGGTTGGGTATGTTTGCTGGAATATATTATGCGTGTAATGTGTTTTTCTGATGAATATGTTCATGAATGTGTGTTTGGAATTGTACGAATGATAACCTATGTTTCCCAAAAATATGTATTTATGTGTGTGCAATGTGTAGCCGTGACTTTGAACACAGATTGAAGCATGAAAATGACTTGTTTTTATGGTTGTATTACACGTGCACAAACTTGTTTAAATCGTGATGTTCATAAGTTATGTAAAAATGCTGATTTGAGTGCAAACTCTTTATCGAATGTGATCTTGAAAATGTACCTAAAGAACTCACTAAAAACTACTCCAAACGTATACACATTTAACGTGAAAGAGGTGAGAAAATAGGCTGCAAAAACATGATCGAAATTTCCAGCTTTGTGTTAGCTTAGTTTCGGCCAAAACAAGGATAACAACATGAGATTTTAAATGAATGAAAAATAGGTGAGGTCACTAGGGATTGAACCCGAGACCTCACACGTGAAAAGCTCCAAAAATGAAAATAAAGAAATGGGGTTATGGGGGGATCAAACCTGGGTACCCTTGACTGAAAAGTTGGTGAATTTTGCTAAGGCTTATTATAATTAATTAAAATTTAAAAATGAGTGAGGCACACGGGATTCAAACCCGAGTGCCCTTGGCCGATTTTCCCTAAGTTAAAAATAGAAATAAAAAAATGAGAGGATTGGGGTTCGAACCCACTACTTCTCAGTCAGATTTAAGGAAAAATTAAAATAAAATAAAATGTTGAGGTGTGTGAGAATCAAACCCATGACCTCTAGGCAGAATGAAGGGAATTTAAGGAGAAAAATTAAAGTGGGTTGTGGGGGTTTGAACCCACACCCTCTCGGCCAAGAAGGCGAGAAATTAAAGAAAAGAAAATAAAAGGAAATTAGGTTGTGGGGGTTCGATCTCACGTCCTCTCAGTTTTAATGAACGAAAAATTAAGAGAGAAATTAAGGAAAATAAAAATGAAGGTGTTAGGCTCGATCTTGGGTCCCCAAGACGTGTGGATCAAACCAAAATAAATGAAAATGTAAGTGTTGTTGAAGGGATTCGAAATCGGGTTCCCTTGCCCAAATTTCGTATTGATTCATAAGTCATACGTGAATAAATGTTCAAAAATAATGTTGCCTACATAGATCAAAAATGAGATCTTGGCATACTTACAAAATGCATAAGTCTTGTACCACATAATCTTAGGAAGATATAAATCACTTAAACGAACTATGAATGAATCCTCATGGCTTGTGTGTATAGACCCATAAGTCTAGCATACGTTTAAAAGTAAGTAAACCTAAGATGTATGTAACGAAATGACGAAACCCTAGAAGGGTTAAGTAAGAGTGTGAAACACACTAAATGGCCGAGTGCATTGGCATATGAAGAGATGAACATTCACGAAAAAGGGGTGAGTAATTATGAAGAGCAAATGATCTAAAGCTAATGAATGTGGTGACAACATCATAAGAGGCTAATGTGAAAGATGATAGGAATCTCAAATGAGACTAAGTAAATGTTACCAAAATGTACTCACCTATGAAAGTGTTAAGCTAACGAAGAGACCAGTTCCTATGAACACTCTAATAAAAGTATTGAGATTAATATACACTTAATACTAATGATGAGATGAGAAATCATCTATTGAGATATGATGTCCTCATACTAAAGCCATCTTCCATGATGTATGAGTTGAATGTAATGGAACTTTATACTGAGCACCAATAGACCAGCTATGAGCGGTGATGCCTTCTTTCGGGAAGGGCAGAGGTTCACATAACTCTCATGAGATGAGACTGTCCGGCATGCCGGGTATGGGTCTCCTTATATCTCCTATTCTCCGAACCTATACTGCCAATATAGGAATCTGGTGGGGTTCAATTCTCATGTACGCTAGCATGTTTTGGGTCACTTTGGCCGGTGATTCCACCTCTTTTCGGTGTGGCAGTTCAACTCCCATGTACGCTAGTATGCTCACATGATCTATGTTGGTTAAAGTTAAAGTTCCCAATGAATGAATGAGGCCAGTCTCAACTGATATACATAATAAAATGAATGATACCAAAGGTGTTAGGACAGGATAATCAAGAGGTGATCTAGACTTAAGTGATGACACTAGGTCATTCTTGATCATTGCACAGCGAACCCGATGAAAGTCTTAAACTACATCCTAGCTATAGCTGGTGTTTACACTAGCTTATGAATTTATAAATTGAAGTACGTATGAATGAATGAAGCAGACTCTGTGTTTGCTAAAGAATGCTCCCTAGCTGAGGTCCTTTATGTTGAGCCCTCATTTTGGGAAATCTTAATGTCAAGTCCATGATTCCAAGTTCTCATGGCATATGAACAAATGATATGAAAGATGTTATGTGCTATATGAAAAATCATATGTGTTATATGTAAGATGTTATTGTTGTGCTCAATATGATACGTATGATGATGCATGTTACTCTCATGGAATGACTTTCCTAATCCAAATTTGGTAGGTCCACTAACCTTCCTAATCCAAATTTGGCAAGTCTACTGACTTGACTTTCCATAAATTATGTTGTTAGGAAAGAGCTATTCTTACTCATGCATGTCCTTGGTGTGTGCTTGCATATACCCATACTTAGTACAAGTGTGTACTAATCCCATACAATATCTTCTTTTAGGTGCAGGAACAGGTGGACGTTAGAGCTTACGGTACGACGTTGCAGCTATCCAAATGTGGAGCTTACATCCGAACTTGGTAGGCCCTCATGATTTCAAGGATGTCTACCGTTATTATCTAGCTTAGATGTAGGCTTTAGCTAGTGGAGCATGTTCCACTAGTGTTTCATTTCAGACTTTGTATTGGTGCCACTTTGACAAGAATACGTTTAATGCAATTATGAACTGCTTCTTTCATTTGATTATTTCTATATTAGGCATGAAATAAGAAAACAAAAATTTCAAATTTTCCGCTAAAATTAACCTAGATGAAGTAAGTATGACGTATGTAGGCTCGTTTGCGACCTCTGACAGGTAAACGACGCCGGTCTTGTCAGGGGTCTAGATTCCGATCGTGGCAAAGTTGGTATCAGAGCTTTAGGTTAAGTTCCGAAAATAATAAGTTCACATCAACCACGTTGAGTAGTTTTTAAGTCATGGTAGTGATGTGCACCACTATCCTGAATTAGACAATGCATGATGCGTAGGAAAATTCCCTTCATGTGATCTCATCATGCCTTTTCCTAATGTATGATTTCTTGATGTTATAAGTGTGTCTAACATCAATCCTTGTTGTTTTCAGAGAATGAATACTAGGAGAACCATTGGTCAGAGGAGAGAAGGAGCAGCTGCTGGGGACAATCAGGTTCCACCCCAGGCTCCAGTTGAAGGAGTGGCTATGCCGGTTAACCCTGTTGGGTTGACTGATGCGGAGGTGTGGGAATATCTGGCCCAAATGGCACATGCAATCACTATGCAGGCCCAGGACATGACTAACCAATTCAACCGGCAGAATGTTCAAAGGGAGAACCCACCGGTTCGTAGCATGGCTAACATGCTGCAAGACCTCACGAGGATGAATCCTCCTATTTTCACATGGTCCAAGACTTCAGAGGATACCCAGGAGTTCATGGATGAGGTACACAAGATTTTGGTGGCCATGGGGGCCACAGATACTGAGAAGGCTGAGCTAGCTTCTTATCAGTTCAAGGATGTTACACAGAGTTTGTGCAAGATGTGGCAGGATAGTCGAGCTTTGGGCGGAGTTCCGGTCACTTGGAAGCTTTTTAAGAAAGCATTCCTGGAGAGATTCTTTCCCAGGGAGATGACGGACGCCAGGGTTGAGGAGTTCAGCAACCTTAAACAGGTATCTATGACAGTCAGGGAGTATTCCCTCAAGTTCATTAAACTGTCCAGGTATGCTACTTCCCTTGTATCTATCAGCAGGGATGAGATGAGCAGGTTCCTCACAGGAACCACCGGAGATCTAGAGGAGGAGTGTCGATCTGCAATGCTCCACTATAACATGGACCTCTCCAGGTTGATGGTGCATGTCCAGCAGGTAGAGGACAGCTGGAAGAAGAGGGGCGTCCGTGATGCTAGGAGGCCTAAGCCTCATGATCAGGCAAGTCCTAGCAATGGTGGCAACAGGAACAACTTTGGCGTCCGTGAGCATCCCATACTTAAAAAGGGGCTACAGAGTTCAGGGGACTCTAACTTTCAGAGGAGTACAACACCTAGAGGAGGCAGACCCGAGTCTAAGAAGGGCAATGGAGGTGAGATGCAGCATCCCAGAAAGGACTGTGCTAAGTGTGGTCGTGCTCACAGTGGAGAGTGCAGACAGGGCACTAATGTTTGCTTTGGTTGCGGTAAGAGCGGGCACATAGTTAAGGACTGCCCATAGAAAAGAGGTCAGGTAGGAGGTAATGCTCAGCCTAGGCCTAATCCACAGGATGCAGCAGCAGCCGAGCCTCCTGAGAGGAACAGGTTATATGCCCTTAAGGGAAGGGAGGAGAAGGAGAAGTCCGCCGATGTGGTCACAGGTATGCTGCAAGTATTCTCAACTTCTGTTTATGCTTTACTTGATTTAAGGTCTACGCTTTCCTTTGTAACTCCTTTGCTTTCTCTCACTTTTGAGATATTACCTGAACTTCTGCATGTTTCTATAGTGGTTAGTACACCATTAGGAGAAAATGTAAGAACTGATAGAGTATCTAATGATTTCCCAATAGTTGTAAGTGGTAAGACTATCCGTGAAGACTTGGTTGAGTTACCAATGCATGATTTTGATGTTATTCTTGGCATGGACTGGCTTCGTAGTTGTTATGCTTGTATGGATTGTCGTAGTAGGGTTGTGAGATTTCATTTCCCTAATGAAGAAGAGCTAGTCTGGGAGGGGTACAACTCGAGTCATCCTAATCCCTTGATTTCGAACCTTAAGGCCAATAAAATGATGTCCAAGGGGTTATTGTGTCATCTTGTGAGTGTTAATGATTTAGATCATGACATTCCTTCCATAGACTCAGTGCCTGTAGTGAATGAGTTCCAAGATGTATTTCGTGATGATTTGCCTGGAGTTCCTCCCCCTCGATGGATTGACTTTGGTATCGACTTAGAACCCAATATTAAACCAATTTCAATTCCTCCCTACAGAATGGCTCCAGCTAAACTCAAAGAGTTGAAGCTGCAGTTAAAAGATCTCACTGATAAGGGTTTCATTCAGCCGAGCGTATCCCCTTGGGGCGCTCCAGTGTTGTTTGTGAAAAAAAAATATGGAACCCTTAGAATGTGTATCAATTATTGACGGCTCAACAAAGTCACTATCAAGAATAAGTATCCACTTCCCAGAATAGATGACTTGTTTGACCAACTCCAAGGTTCTAGTTTCTTCTCGAAGATTGATCTTCGTTCAGGGTACCATCAGCTCAGTTAGGGATGGAGATATCCCAAAGACAGACTTTCGTACCCGTTATGGTCATTATGAGTTCCTAATTATGTCATTTGGTCTCACAAATGCACCTACTGCATTTATGGATCTCATGAACAGGGTCTTCCGTGAATACCTTGACTCCTTTGTCATAGTATTCATTGATGACATTCTGATCTACTCTATGACCAAGGAAGAGAATGAACAGCATTTGAGACTAACCTTACAGGTACTTAGAAAACATCACCTGTATGCCAAATTCAACAAGTGCGAATTCTGGCTTAGATCACTAACCTTCCTGGGTCATGTTGTGTCCGACAAAGGTGTGGAGGTAGATCCCAGGAAGACAGAGGCTATTAAGAACTAGCCAAAACCTCTTCGTCCCACAGATATTCGTATCTTCTATGGATTGGCTGGTTATTATCGCAGGTTCGTGGAGTGTTTTTCTTCCATTGTTGCCTCAATGATAGCTTTGACTAAGAAGAAGACCAAGTTTGAATGGACGGAGACTTGTGAGAAGAGTTTCCAGGAACTCAAGGACAGACTCACTTCAGCCCTGGTGCTTACTTTGCCTAAGTGTGGTGAGAATTACACTATTTATTGTGATGCATCTAGGGTTGGTTTGGGTTGTGTTCTTATGCAGGGTAGTAAGGTAATAGCTTATGCGTCCAGACAGGTCAAGGTTCATGAGAAGAATTATCCTACTCATGACCTGGAGTTGGCAGTTGTGGTGTTTGCACTGAAATTGTGGAGGCACTACTTGTATGGAGTGCATGTGGATGTGTTCATAGACCATAAAAGTCTCCAGTACGTGTTCACACAGAGGAAGTTGAACCTACGTCAGCGGAGGTGGTTGGAGCTGCTGAAGGATTATGACATGAATGTCCACTACCATCCAAGTAAGGCTAATGTTGTAGCTAATGCTTTGAGTAGGATGAGCATGGGCAGTACAACCCACGTTGAGGATCAGAAGAAGGAGTTGGTGAAAGATATGGCCAGACTGGTTGTTCGGTTAGTTGACTCTACTAGTCGGGGTGTTTCAGTTCATCCTAGTTCTGAATCATCCTTAGTAATTGAAGTTAAGGAGGGTCAGCATCTTGATCTTGTATTAATGGAGCTGAAGGACTCAGTGTTGGTTAAGATGAATGAGTCTTTTGCTTTGGGAGATGACGGCATACTTCGGTATCAGGACAGGCTGTGTGTACCAGATGTGGATGATTCGCGGACCAGAATCATTGCAGAGGCCCATGGTTCCAGATATTCCATACATCCAGGTTCCACCAATATGTATCATGATATTAAGCAAATCTATTAGTGGGATGGCATGAAGAAGGACATTGAAGAATATGTGGCCAAGTGTCCTAATTGTCAACAGGTTAAGGAAGAACATCTTAAGCCTGGCGGTCTTACTCAGATTATGGAGGTTCCGACTTGGAAATGGGAGGCCATTAATATGGACTTTGTGGTTGGTATTTTGAAGACTAGGAGACAGCATGACTCCATATGGGTCATTGTGGACAGGATAACTAAGTCTGCCCACTTTATCCCTGTGAAGTCTACTTACAGAGCCGAGGATTGTGCGATACTTTACATTTATGAGATTATGAGATGGAATGGGATTCCTTTGTCTATCATTTCTGATAGAGGAACTCAATTCACTTCACATTTCAAGAGATCCTTCCAAAATAGCTTAGGCACACAGGTGAAGCTTAGTACTGCCTTTCATCATCAGACTGATGGGCAGGTAGAGCGCACCATTCAGACATTGGAGGATATGTAGAGGGTGTGTATGATGGACTCCAGGGGTAGGTGGGACGACCATCTGCCTTTGATAGAGTTCTCGTATAATAATAGCTATCACTCCAGCATTGGGATGGAACCGTTTGAGGTGTTGTATGGTAGAAGGTGTAGGTCTCCAGTTGCATGGTTCGAGGTTGGAGAGTCATCCATTTTGGGTCCAGAGATCAATCATGAGGCCTTAGAGAAGGTTAGAGTGATTAGGGACAGGTTGGCCATTGCCTACAATTGGTAGAAATTTTATGCAGACAACAGAAAACGGCCCTTAGAGTTTGATGTTGGTGGCCAGGTCTATTTGAAGATATCACCTATGAATGGGGTGATGAGGTTTGGCAGGAAAGGGAAGTTGAGTCCGAGGTATGTTGGGCCATATGAGATCCTACAGCGTGTGGGTGAGGTGGCCTATGAATTGGCTTTGCCTGCGAAGCTAGCTTCTGTTCATCCAGTCTTTCATGTCTCTATGTTAAAGAAGTGCCTAGGTTATCCAGCATCGATTCTAACTGTTGAAGGTTTGGTAGTCGAGGAAGACTTGTCCTATGAGGAAGTACCTGTTGAGATTTTAGACAGACAGATCAAGCGGCTAAGGAACAAAAAGGTTGCCACAGTAAAGGTATTGTGGAGGAATAATCTTGTTGAGGGTGCTACGTGGGAGGTCGAGGCCGATATGAGATCCCTCTACCCTCATCTTTTCATCCCTTGAGGTTAGACTTCCTACTCTTAAGTCTAAGTTTACTTATTTCTCTATTCTTTGTTGCTATTGCTTGATTGTGTATAGTAAATATGTTATGATCTGACTCGCATTACGCTAGATAGTTAGTAGTGTCATTCGGGGACAAATGTTCCTAAGGTTGAATAATGTAACAACCCTAAAAAAATGGATACGCAAAGTAATGCTTAATGTGTCTAGAATGCCTATGATTAGACCAGGTTCACACGGATTGATGCGCGTAGAACCAGACCTCTGAACCCTTACGACAGCAATCCAACAAACTTGGGGAGTTAGTTGAGCTAGGAAAGTTTAGGTCCAGCCATGTAGGGATCCCGAATATGAAGATTTACCCGGATGAGTCTTTACCGGACTTAAAAAGGGGAAATCTTAAGTTTAGAGGGTCTAGGGGTAAAATGGTCTTTTTCCAGGCTAAGGGTAGTATTGTAATTACCCAAAATATGTAATTAATTATTTAATTAATAAGGTGGAGGGGATTTTTGGGGAGAGAGGGCCAAAAATTGGCCTTTGAGTGAAGTCTTGCTCCACCCAGGTTCGAACCTAGGTGGAAGCAATGATTTAAGTTGGTTTAATTAAATTGGTAAATTAATTTAATTAACTAATATTTATTAGCTGATTTATGAAAAAGGAAAAATCAGATTTTTTTAAGGTTTGAAAGAGTCCTAGTTTGACTAAGTCTTTACCTAAGCCTAAACAACCTTTCACGTTTAACTCTCTCTCTCTCTCTCTCACACGTCAAAATCTCATTATTTTCACGTTCTCTCTGCCAAAATACAAGAACTGACCAGAAACTAAAAGTTCTTCACACTTCAAGAACTTACACGAAAATATAAGAAAAACAAGATAATCAAAAACGTTAAGCAAAAGAGAGGATTATTCCATCGATTTGGTGTTGAAGTTGAGGGGATTTGGACGTGATTATTGGAGAAGGTTTTGGGCAGCAAGTCAAGGTTCGAACTACACAAAAGGTATGGGTTTTCTTACTCTTGGTCCCTTTTCCAAGAGACCCTTAAGATTCAGTCAATTCTAATCCGAAAACTAGGATTGTTTCCCCATTGCATGTACCTGTCACTAACTCCCATTGATTCGTAGGTTGGGTATGTTTGCTGGTAGATATTAGGCATGTAATGTGTTTTCGTGATGAATATATTCATGAATATGTGTCTGGAATCGTACGAATGATAACATATGTTTTCCAAAAATATGTGTTTATGTGTGTGCAATGTGTAGCCGTGACTTTGAACACGGATTGAAGCATAAAGATGACTTGTTTTATGGTTGTATTTCACGTGCACAAACTTTTTTAAATCGTGATGTTCATAAGTGATGTGAAAATGCACATTTGAGTGCAAACTCTTTATCGAATGTGATCTTGAAAATGCACCTGAAGAACTCATTAAAAACTATTCGAAACGTATACACATTTAACGTGAAAGAGGTGAGAAAATAGGCTGCAAAAATGTGATCAAAATTTCCAGCATTGTGTTAGCTTAGTTTCGGCAAAAACAAGGATATAAACATGAGATTTTAAATGAATGAAAAATAGGTGAGGTCACTAGGGATTGAACCCGAGACCTCACACGTGAAAAGCTCCAAAAATGAAAATAAAGAAATGGGTTAAGGGGGGATCGAACCTGGGTAGCCTTGCTGAAAAGTTGGTGAATTTCGCTAAGGCTTATTATAATTAATTGAAATTAAAAAATGAGTGAGGCACACGGGATTCTAACCCGAGTGCCCTTGGCCGATTTTCCCTATGTTGAAAACAGAAATAAAGAAATGAGAGGAGTGGAGTTCGAACCCACTACCTCTCAGTCAGATTTAAGGAAAAGTTAAAATAAAAATAAAAGGTTGAGGCGTGTGAGAATCGAACCCACGACCTCCAGGCAGAATGAAGGGAATTTAAGGAGAAAAATTAAAGTGGGGTTTTGGGGGTTCGAAACCACACCCTCTCGGCCAAGAAGGAGAGAAATTAAAGAAAAGAAAAGAAAAGGAAATGAGGTTGTGGGGGTTCGATCGCACATCCTCTCAGTTCCAATGAACGAAAAATGAAGAGAGAAATTAAGGAAATATAAAAATGAAGGTGTTAGGGCTTGATCTTGGGTCCCCAAGTCGTGTGGATCAAACCAAAAAAAATTAAAATATAAGTGTTGTTCAAGGGATTCGAAATCGGGTTCCCTTGCCCAAATTCCGTATTGATGCATAAGTCATACGTGAATAAATGTTCAAAAATAATGTTGCCTACATAGATCAAAAACGAGATCTTGGCATACTTTCAAGATGCATAAGTCTTGTACCACATAATCTTAGGAAGATATGAATCACTTAAACGAACTATGAATGAAGCCTCATGGATTGTGTGTATAGAGCCATAAGTCTAGCATACGTTTAAAAGTAAGTGAACCTAAGATGTATGTAACGAAATGACGAAACCATAAAAGGGTTAAGTAAGAGTGTGAAATACACTTAATGGCCGAGTGCATTGGCATATGATGAGATGAACATTCACGAAAAAGGGGTGAGTAATTATGAAGAGCAAATATACTAAAGTTAATGAATGTGGTGAAAACATGATAAGAGGCTAATGTGAAAGATAAGAGCAATCTCAAATGAGCCTAAATAAATGTTACCAAAACGTACTCACCTATGAGAGTATAAAGCTAATGAAGAGACCAGTCTCTATGAGCACTCTAATGAAAGTATTGAGATTAATATACACTTAATACTAATGATGATATGAGAAATCATTTATTAAGTTATGATGTCCTCATACTAGAAGCCAGCTTCTATGACGTATGAGTTGAATGTAATGGAACTTTATACTGAGCACCAATAGACTAGATATGAGCGGTGATGCCTTCTTTTGGGAAGGGCAGAGGTTCACGTAACTCTCATGAGATGAGACTGTCTGGCATGCCGGGTATGGGTCTCCTTATATCTCCTAGTCTTCAAACATATACTTCCAATATAGGGATCTGGCAGGGTTCAATCCCATGTGCGCTAGCATGTTTTGGGTCACTTTGGCCGGTGATTCCACCTCTTTTCAGTGTGGGGAGACACTGGGTTTCATGATTCTCACATGATCTTTGTCGGTTAAAGTTAAAGTCCCAATGAATGAATCAGGCCAGCCTCAACTGATATACATAATGAAATGAATGATACCAAAGGTGTTACAATATGATAATCAAGAGGTGAGCTAGACTTAAGTAATGACACTAGGTCATTCTTGATCATTGCACAGCGAACCCGATGAAAGTCTTAAACTACATCCTAGGTATAGCTGGTGTTTACACTAGCTTATGAATGTATGAAGTGAAGTACGTATGAATGAATGAACCAGACTCTGTGTTTGCTAAAGAAGGCTCCCTAGATGAGGTCCCATATGTTGAGCCCTCATTTTGGGAATGATTTAATGTCAAGTCCATGATTCCAAGGTCTCATGGTATATGATCAAATAATATGAAAGATGTTATGTGCTATATGCAATATGATATGTGCTATGTGTAAGATGTTATGGGTTGTGTGCAATATGATTCGTATGATGATGCATGTTACTCTCATGGCATGACTTTCCTAATCCAAATTTGGTAGGTACACTAACCTTCCTAATCCAAATTTGGCAAGTCTACTGATTTGACTTTCCATAAATCATGTTGTTAGGATAGAGCTATTCTTACTCATTCATGTCCTTGGTGTGTGATTGCATATACCCGTACTTAGTGCAAGTGTGTACTAATCACATAAAATATCTACTTTTAGGTGCAGGCACAGGTGGACGTTAGAGCTTACGGTACAACGTTGCAGCTATCCGAATGTGGAGCCTACCTCATGCTTTCGAGTATGTCTAGCGTTATTATCTAGCTTAGATGTAGGCTTTAGCTAGTAGACCATTTTCTACTAGTGTTTCATTTCCCATTTCATTTCAGACTTTGTATTGGTGCTGCTTTGACAAGAATACGTTTAATGCAATTATTAACTACTTCTTTCATTTGATTATCTCTATATTAGATGGTTGATTTTTGAACGACTATGATGTAAGTATAATATGTTTCGCATGAAATAAGAAAATAAAAGGTTTAAATTTTTCGCTAAAATTAACCTAGATTAAGTAAGTATGGTGTATGTAGGCTTGTCTGCGCCCTCTAAGAGGTAAATGATGCTGGTCTCGTCTGGGGTCTAGATTCAGGTCGTGACAGAAGTACGGTTATAAATATGCCATTTGGTTCAAAGGTCCCTAAGCACATTACTTCTAAAAATTCCAGACCATCTAAGATTGAGGTTTTGAGTGCTTAGAAGATCTTTGAAGAAAAGAAGAATTGTAGATTCCGACTATATCGCTAACAATGGCTGAAGGTATGTCGATCACTCTATATTTCCGCTACTTCATTGCTCTGCCATATCTTACAAAAATATGAAGCATAAGTTTTTTTTAGAAAAAATGATTTTTTAAGGGCAACTTTCAGATATAGCAAACAAAAAAATCATATTTGTATGTTATATCAAAGTTTGCATAATTGCGCTCCATAGCAAACATAAAACTGTATAATTCGCTATACATATACAATTGTATAATTCGCTGGCCAAAATTGTATAATTCGCTGGCCTAAATTGTATAATTCGCTGGTCTATTTCGCTGCAATTGTATAATTCACTATCCTATTTCACTACGATTGTATAATGCACAATTGTATAATTTGCTGCCTATTTTGCTGCAATATTTTTATAAAATTTGCTTTTCATACAGTTGAATCGAATTAAAATGTATGTATATTGCATAATTATAAGTGTATAGCAAGAAGATATATGTTTTTCTTCGCTTTATACAAAAACAGAAACACAATATATACACTTCTGTTGTATAAAGCTAGAGAAAATTGTATTTCACTGCAATTGTATAATTCGCAATTGTATAATTTGTTGGCCTTTTTCTCTGCAATATTTGAAGTAAAATGTTTGTAAATTGTATAATTAAGAATATAACACGAAGATATATACTTTTGCATGTGTATATACAATTTTCTCTCGCTTTATTCAAAACAGAAACAGAATTATACACTTCTGTGTATAAAGCAAGAGAGGCGAGCGAGAATGGAGAGTGGCGAGCGAGATTTTTGGGAGAGAGACGCTGGCAAATTTTAGCTAAAGTTTGCTATGGAGCACAATTAAATCAAATCCTAGCTATTCCATTTATTTTAGTTTATTAGTTTGTTATTATATACAATTTTCCCTTTTTTAATATAATTTATATTATTTATTTGGGAAGAGATTAAATTTGAACCAATCACATTAAGAAATATAATAAAAAAATATTTAATAATTTTACTTTGAGGGAGCTAATAAAATGACAAATATGAGTTAAAGAAATCACATCGAGGGTATTTTTTAGACGAAAGGTGGATGTTATGGGTATTTTAGGGCTGATAGGTGGATAGAGGATAATTTTTTACCAATTCAAATACTTGAGGGGCATTTTAGACCCTTCTTCATAAAAAAATTAACAAACTTTATAGTCTTCATCTCAACATGTGATATGTTAATTAAGCTGCAACAAAAACAAACAAACGTGGAAATTCAAGTTAATTAATAACTTGAACCTATCAATAGTAAAATCATATATAGATAATGTCTCTTCATATTAATTACATTTATTACAATTATAAAGTAAATTTCCAACAAAAATACTTCGTTAGCCATTTATTTTATAAACACCAACATTTTTGTTTTATTATTGAGTGCGGGTAATAAGAGAAGTTTAAATAATCGAAGTATTGTTCTACAAAAAGCCTCGAACTGTAAATTTTCATATCTCATAGAGTAATTGTTTAATAAGAATACATATTCATGGGTGCCAATTTAATTTGAGGGAATTAGCCAATTCATGAAAAAGGAGATGATCACATATTGAAACGGTAGAAAATTGAAGCACTATAAAGACCGAAACCACGTTTACCATCAAAACATTAGCAAAATTAATAAGCAATATCCCATTGAGTAACTTTTGCTATTTGAACTCACTCAACGTCAATAAATCACATGAAATTTTAATAAAATTCAAGAAGAAGAAGAAGAGTAGAAGATTAAAAAAATTGTTGCTGAAAAATGAGAGGAAGTCCCTCTACTTATAGTCAACAAAGGGTAGTATGAACAAGTGTTTTTTTTTTGTCTTATCTGAGATTCTTGATCTTGACCTTTCAGAGAAGTCACAACTTATTAAAAAAGTCACAACTCTTTGAAAAAAGTCATAACTTATTAGAAAAGTCAGAGCTCATCAAAAAAGGCATAACCTAAGTTAGGGATATTATAATAATTTAACATTCAAGTTAGGAGTTCATGCGTTTAAGATGATATAGATATAGATATAGATTACGATATGATGATGTTGATGACGCAGGAACTCCAACAATAACTAAGCATGAATTATAGATAAGGGAGGAGAAGGTATATTTAATATGTGTAAATAAGTAATATTAGTATTGATTTATTTTTTAATTTCACATCACACAACTTTAAAATGAGAAAAAAGTAAAAAAAAAAAAAGGTAGGAAAAAAGATAAATTTAATTGGAGGTCATACAGAGGTGTTACATCACATTATTCATATCTTGATTTATATTATAAATAACAAAATTTAGGTATTTTTGAATACTAATTTTCTGACATGTGCATTACACGTGATTACTAATTTTAAAAATATATGCCATAGTAAATAGTATTTGTTTGTTTAAGCGACGATTTGAATAATAAGCTTAGCAAAAACTAATATTGCAGATTCTTTTGTGAATGTTCAAAGTGGATCATCATATATATCTCTTATTTACGCAAATCTATGAAGATGGTCAAGGAAAAATTTTATTAGTTAAATGCAATTATGTATATATTTATTTCAATGTGATGAGATTCAATCATGTAATTAATCACATCTCACTAATATTACCTTATATACAATATATTTTTTGTATATTTCTTATCATCTAACCAGATGTGCTTTGCATATGTATTATACGTTAAATTGTTTAGATGTCATATGAACATGTGCAGAGAATAACTACATTTTAATATTCACATATTTTCACATTTTTCTTTAGTTTTTTTTTTTACAAAATAAAAAGGAACTCAGAATATTTTAAAATAATATATTTTCAAGTTAAGATAGTTAACTTGATAATACATTTGTGACATATATAATATTTTAATTTAAATACAAATACCTATCAAATATAATTATATATTTGCATTAATGGAAATATTTATATCACAAAATTAGTTTTTAAATAAATAATAAGAATATTAGACTAATACAAACTTCAGTTGGTGTTATCACAAGTCATATGAACTTTTCTTCGTCTAAAATATTGAAATATTAAGAAATAGTGAATAAGTAAAATAAAAGGGCAATATTTAGATAGTAATAACTATTTTGAAGCAATCTTCCTGGGAGTCTAAATCATATAAGTAATATTGATAAATAAAGACATTCTTTTGTCTTGAGAATCAAAAACAAATCATGACAATTCTCTAAATTTTGGAAAAAGATATTCAGAAACATATCTACATCAAAAGAGAAATTGTTAACAAAAACAAATAAATTTGGACTACATCATGTTAACTTCATACGTTGAAACATTACATACTAATGTGTATATATATTATGCAAAAAAGTAATTATTCTATCATCAAAATTATAGTATTTTTCTCAAGTACTCAAGGTTATGAAATATACCCTCTTAGGATAGAACGACTTACCTTATCATAATAGTGGTACCTCATATTCCGCAAAACTTCGAACTCACTCAAAGACAATAAATTACACAAAAAATAAAAATAGAAGAAGAAGAGAAGAAGAAGAAGAAGAAGAAGAAGAAGAAGAAGAGGAAGAGGAAGAGGAAGAGGAAGAGGAAGAGGAAGAAGAAGAAGAAGATATTATGGTTGAAAAATTAGAGGAAGTCACTCTATTTATAGTCAACAAATGGTAGTATGAACAAATATTTTTGTGTCTGAAAAATCATGACCTTTCCAAGAAGTCTTAACACATTGGAAAAGTCACAACTCTTTGAAAAAGTCACTACTCTTTGAAAAAGTCACAACTCATCGAAAAATCACAACCTTTTGAAAAAAAACCACAATAAGAAAAGTCATAACCTAAGTTAGGCATATTATAATAATTTAACATTCAAGTTAGGAGTTCATGTTTTTAAGGTAACTAGTTTCACGGCACGTGCGTTGCACGTGTGTATCATATCATATTGTATACGATGTTGTAAAATAGAAGTAATATTACTAAATTAGATATTTTTAGTAAATAATTATAATTGAGAATATCGGACAAGTGCGTTTGAATGACTAATATAGATTTCATAAAATTAATTGTTTTTTTTTAGATAAAAATAACTAGATATCATTGAAACATTTCAAAAATTTTAATATGGTGGAAAGTGATACTTCTTAAGTAGTATCGTTCTTTGCTTTAGTCAATTTGGTAAACAAACTTATCCAACAAAACAATAAAATAATATCAAGATAAAAACATGGTCAACAATAACGTTTCCTCTTGAGGTTATGACTGTAAATAATGGACACCATTTAAGTACAATTATTCTCTTAGATATTAATACTGGAATTTCAGTATATGCGTGACACTAAGAACGATTGTTATAAAAAAAGTTAATATTTTATCTTTAAACATGATATATCTTTTACAAAATATTATTTATTCAATTAATATTTCATTAAGTAAGGCTATGATCAGGAGTGCACCTACCTTGCCCAAAGGGGTGTCAAACGACACCCCCTTCGCCGGAAAATTACATTGTAGGTAGAAGTCAAATTTTAGTTTCATAAATATAAATACAAGTATTGACACATCTTGATACAAGTAAAAGGTCTAGTCTAGTGGTTAAGGGGTTGCAAAAACTCCTAAAGGTTTGTGTGTTCAATCCCCACTAAGGCTCATATTTAGTTACTTTTTTTTTTCTTCCTTTAACCATTGACACCACTATGAAAATCATGTGTCCTCCACTAGCTATGCTATAGATGTAATTTT
Organism: Solanum pennellii; assembly: GCF_001406875.1. NCBI lineage: Eukaryota > Viridiplantae > Streptophyta > Magnoliopsida > Solanales > Solanaceae > Solanum > Solanum pennellii. The sequence goes on along the minus strand of NC_028638.1, from coordinate 22,140,120 downwards.
ATAAAAAACAAAAGAGGTGTACTTATATAGTGAATATCAATAATTTATAAGTACAATGTTATAGAGAAAAATATATTACGTCAATAATTAGTTTTAAAGAAAATTTTCGTTTATTTTGCCACATACATATAATATAGATGTTGTCTTATGAGAATAAATAGTATCTTATAGATGTTCTATCATGATATAAAACATTAGACTTTTTCAATAAAAAGTCAAAAGATGAAAAAAGCTAAAGTATTATTTATAGAATCTTTAATTTGATTTAAGATAATTTTTATGCTCAATCACTATTTTCTTATCATTTGTATATAGCTAATAAAGAGTATCTTATGACCTAACATTTTCTTAGATCGAAATGAACAAAAAATAACAGAAAGTTCATACTTAAAAAAAATCCATACTCAACATAAATATTAAAAAGTAAAAATATGTGGATCAATTCATAGCCAATGAAGAAGGAAGGCGAAAATATATGTTCATGATATATCAACCCTAGTGTTTCATTTGATTGAAATTTTTGCCACCAACACTTTACTTTCTCTGTTCATTTTCTTACATATCTATAAAAATAATTATTATCATGGTTATATTATCATATTATAAGTAAATTAAAAGTGAAAATCTATTTTTGAAATAGTAGACTTGAACATCAAAACTACCAATTCAATTGACTACGTTGATGCTCGATGTTTTAGCATGTTAAAAAAAATAGGATATGAAAGTACAAAGAAGAAATAACTCCAATGATGTGCTTTTGTTGTATTTGTGTGTTGTTATTATTATTATTATTTTCTCTCCAGCATCTTTATTTATTTATTTTATTAGAAAAAATAATCAACAAATGAGTGTATTTAAATTTTCTCGCAAATGAAAACACAAAAGAAATTATTCAAGAAACTAAATAAGAAAATCAAATGAAAATTCCTGCGCATTATATATATATAAATTTATGTGTGAAGCAAAGTTCACAGATAATTGCATATTTCTATGTTCTCTTCTTTTCTTCTTTAATAGAGAGTTAACACCTAAATTTCATTGCTAAGAACTTCGGCACAACATATCAATGGATTGGGGATGAATCATTTATGAAAATTTTAAATGATCTGAGATTGTCTCAAAAAAAGAGACCCCCAAGAATTTATAAGGAGTGAATGATTGTGATTTATGACCGCAGAAACATGAAGGTTGAAATTATTGTGATTATTCATAGAAAATTTATCTGTTTTTAATGAATAAAACATGTAGGTCAATTAAAGAGTATTATGTTCTAAAATGATATAAAAAATATTGATGTATGTAGGTGATGAAATCGTCAGAGGAAAATATGAGTGTGAATTGATGAATGATTTGCGAAAATTTGTTCACCAACTCTTTCTTATGTGGTACCTCAAATTTCGTTGGGTTTAGAACTTAATCAACTATTGCAAATAACAGGTGAGATTTTTAATAAGAACAGTATAAAACCAAAAAATTGTAGTTTAAAAGTGAGAAGAAACCCCTCTATTTATAGCTAACACAGAGTAGTATGAGTATGTTCTGACTGTGCCTTATTGGAGAAGTCACAACTCTTCAAAAAAGTCTCTGCTTATCGAAAAACACATAACTCTTTGAAAAAGTCACAACTCATCGGATAAGGCACAAACCTTTGGTATGGTCACAATCATTTGAAAAATCACAATCCTTTGAAAAAGTCACAACTCATTAGAAATGTCACAACCCATAAAAAAAGTCACAACTTAACGCAAAAGTCACAATCCCTTTATATGAAAAGGTATGAACTTTTAACATAGCATAATTAAATAAATTGAATATTTTTAATTGAAGGTATTATAGTAATTCTACATTCATTTTTGGGAGTTCATGCTTTTAAGATAGTATAGATAGATAGATATAGATATAGGTTGATTTCAATTAGTGCTTCAGTTGTTTACGTTTAGAAGCATAACTTTTTTTCCTCTCTACAAGTTTATACAATAGTAGGGGGCAAATATTCAACGCACGCGTCAAAAATTAGTGTCTGTATGTATGTACGTGTTTGGGGGTTGACATGTGTGGCCTTGCTCCCATGATTATGATTCATTTCTAAAATACTCATTTATCTGTGACCATCACCATTCACAAGACCCAAATTGCTTTTCCAAAGCTTAATTAAAATCAGTTTTAAAATGAATAGTTGAACAGTGGAAAAGCAGGGTTGCTAGGATATACTGATTGTTTGAGTTTGCATCAACACATGGAAAGTCTGCATAGTAACAAGGGCTAAAAATGTGTTGAAAAGGTTGCAAGCATTAATCCATTGTCCAATTATCATCTAAACAGTTTACTAATATAACATAAGGAGTTGGGAGCAATGTCCACACTGACATATCCGCTCATCTTCACTACAAAAAATCCCAACAAACAAGGCTTATTATATACGTTACAAGATGCAATTATTTATCGCAAGCTTTGAGTCAATGAAGGCCCCAGGCAACACTAATAATACAGGATTTTATAGTCCTCAACATAGACTTGGATAAAACTTGGCTGACTTCTTGAAGGAAATTACATCTTTGATGACTTGAGCGGAGGCTATAGGTGAATCAGCATCTTTCCAGTCAGTGTTGCAACCCCATACCCGAACACAGAGTCTCCGACACTTGGGAGATGGTTGTCTTAAATAGGTGTGGTACCACTCAATTAAATCACCTTTCTGGATGCTCCGCAGCACCTCTGCTTCTTTCTCAGACATGTCAAACATGTACCTGAAAATCAGTACATTTGACAACAATGGTTCAGTTTCTAGAAAGTCTTAACTTCCATCACCTGAAATGTTTAAGCCCGGGAAAAATGAAAAGTTTCTGGATTGGACACCACAAAATAGAAGCAGAAGCACTTACAACTGAACTAGTGTGACCATACTGTTAAAATTCAAAACCTTTCTGGAAATTTAATATTTTAAGCAATGAATAAATATACAAAACATGTACATCGCTAATTCCTTCCCAAGCCAGTTTGTTGTGACGACATTATTATGGCATTCAACATATACTGCCAGCAAATCAATCCCGCATCGACAGCGATTCAGATCATCTCCATAAACCTGCATGCTCTAATTAATTTTTGACCGACTAATCAGCACAAGCCAACAGATCCCCAAATAAAGCACCTCCGAATACCCTCTACTTATACGTTTTATTATAACCCAAAAATTGAAACCAGAAAATCCAGACAACATACCCAAGTGAATTGATCAAATCTAGTGTTTACCCAAGACCAAGATTCTATTTTCTATTTATATATGATGGTGCTTGAGCCAACTTTCCGAACCTCAACTAATTGATAGGGAAACCTACTATATTACACATACTGATTACTGAGTGTCATAGCTAGGAATCTAAACTACCTCCAGATTGTTATTCCTCAATCACTCAGTCATCTCCTCGAAGGCACATCCACACCAAAATTGAGTTGGATTAACATGGGCACGGCAGGAGATTTCATGAAATAAGTCATCACATGTATCCATCCTGGTGGCATTTCAGCTTGCGTCAAGTTCCAAATTTTTGCTCCACCCAGAAGCATGTCTGGTAACTCGTGACCCTTCCATACCATCACCATCAATTGAAAAGTTCCTTTGTCACCACATGAGCTGACAGGTCACAATTTGGCAAAGTACAGTTACCTTTTTGATATCCTACTATATTACTCCCTTCGTCCCATTTTATGTGGCACACTTACATTTTTAGTCTGTCCCGAAAAGAATAATACCTCTATGTATCTAGAAAATGAGTTATCATTAAACTTCCCATTCTACCCCAATCTACCCCCTTAATGAGATGATTTATGGACACAAATATCTAAAATATCTATGAATTGTTTTAGACCACAAGTTTCAAAGTCTGTCTATCATTCTAAAACACCATTCTCAATCAAACACCGTCAATAAAATGGGATGAAGTAATTAGCAGGCAAGCTCATGAAGTAACAAGGCTATGTGGAGACTTGAAAAGCTTTTACATGTTCACACTAAGTACAATAATCAAAATACAATTTAATCGGTGAAACTATATACTGCAAATAATGAATAATCACATTTCTAAACTCTATAGGTAATATCTTAGATATCCAGCATTATGCATGGTGGCATACTATAGACCAAATACCTTTTATCAGTGATCTGACCCCAAAAGCGATTAGTTTCATATGCAAGCGATGGATCTTTCTCCAAAAGTTTAGCTATCAACCCACTTCTGTAGCTCTCAAAAGATTTGTCATCAAGGCCGTCCTGTTAATTGAAAAAATGTTTAAATTAATGTGTCTGAAACTAAATATCACAAATTGCAGCCGATAAAAAATGTTACTACTTCTTTTTTTTTGAAACTAGTAGTGTTGTATTCCTCAGCATAAAGGTATGTTGGAGACCTCCAAAATAGTAGTAACAAGCTAAAACAAGAGACTAAATTACAGTAGTCCTAAAAGATCTAATAATTGTTTAGCATTTTCTATACAATGTTCTTTACACCAAAAGTAGAAAACCGCAATGCAGCTTCCTTTATTCTTCTGAATGTTGTTGAATCCAAATTCAAAGCTGCTTCCATTCCTCTACCTCCGGATAGTCCACCAGATACAGTGTGGGATTATTCTCCACCACTTCTTAGTGTTCCAGCAACTTAACAAGTCTGTTGTGAGTTCTAGCATTGACCACTTTGTCTCTGTTAAACTGAGGAACCTAGTCCAAAGTTGAGATATGACTTTACAATGGAGAAACATATAATTATTTCTCTCTAGCCTCACTGCATAACATGCATCTGGACACAATTGGCAATCCCTTTTCTGCAGAATCTCACAAGTGAGGCGAGCTTCCCTGGTTACTAACCAAGCAAAGCACATAATTTTAGTAGGAGCCATACTTTTTCATACATGCTTTCAAGTAGAGCCGTCAAAATGGGCTTGACCCGCGAGGCCGGCCCAACCCAACCGTTGAATTAAGTGGGTTGGGCCTAATTTCTTTTGGCTCATTTAAGAACGAGGCTTTTTAGCCTAGCATCACTTGGTCTGCTAGACTCGTAGGCCCAACCATCTAGCGTCAGAGGCCAGCCCATGGGCTAATTATGTTAATAACATAAAAAATCAAGTCTTTTAAACGAACTTGTTTTTTGTGGGAGGAATGGTTGAATGATCAACATTTTTCCGCTAAATCTTACTTTGACTATTATGTACTTTGGTAAGCATTCACCGAAGTGTGAGATTCATAAATGTATTTCTGTTAGTATTCGCTTAAGTGTGTGATTCATAATTGAAAATTTGTATATATTGATGTCTTGTTCATAGACGTTAATATTCAATTCTCTTATATACTCCTTCTAAGAGAGTAATATTGTTCAGTTTTTGGATGAAGGGTCAACCCGTCCAAACCAGCAATCGCTTAGGGCTGGGTAGAGCCGCTATTTCATTGGCCCTTTAACTAAAATGGCCAGCCTGCCCCAACCCATTTAACTCTCTAGCCAGTTAGGATTGGGTTGGGTTAGGCCAGCGCATTTTGACAGCTCTACTTCCAAGGACCTATTTTATTCTCAAACATCCAGGATACCCCTTTCGTATAAATTCTACCTACAGAGAACTTGCCATCCTTATCATGTTTCCATCTATAAGTGTCATCCTCTCAGTGGTGACTATGAAACCATCAATCATCGGCAATAGCTCCACACGCCTGCCTACTTCCCATACATTAAGATGCCTCCCGAAGAACTTCCATTTCTAAGGGGACCAACTATCAGCCACAATAACCTTAAGGTTAGTGCATATATTTTGCCAGATCAGGGAAAACTTGCATTAGAACTTCTTGTCCAATCCATAAGTCCTTCCAAAATATAGTTTGTTACCAGCACCCACCTCATAACATGAATTTTTACTAGTTTAGGCCAAAGATTCCTTGTAGATCTCCATACCGATTGGTGGTTGATACTGCATTGGTACACCATTGCTCTATCTGGACATACTTGTTCAAGATTACCTCTTTCCATAGAGCATGTTCATTTCTATTAAATCTCCATAACCATTTTATGAGCAAGAAATCATTGCATCATCAAATTCATGAATTCTAAGCCATCACTCCTTGAATAATTGTGCAATCTTTAAGTGATACCCCTTTTCCCTCCTTGTTCCCAAACCAAAGAAAATGCCTTCTTAATCGGTCCAACTTCTTGACCACGCTTACAGGAATGGAGAACAGAGACGTCACATATGTGGATAACGAGTCCAGAACTGCATTTATCAAACTGAGCCTACCTTGAAGAGACAGGTATTGTGTCTTCCAGGTTGCCAACTTCTTTTCCGTCTTTTCCAAAATTCTATCCAGATAATCAAATCTGTGTTTGTTGCCTAATGGCATGCCCAGATAGACTGTTGGTAATTTTTTTACCTTACCAGCTGGTTCCTCCATCTACACTACTTTTTTAATAGGAAAGACATTACTTTTTCTTCTGTTAACGCTTAAACCAAAAATAGCTTCAAAAACAATAGTATCATCCTGATATATCAAATTTGTTCAGCAATAGCTTCAATAAGTATCACAATATCATCTGCATACAACAAATGACATACTTCTGTATGACTATATCTACTCATGTTTTGCTGCTAACCTTCAATCCCTTAATCCACCTGTTACTAATAGCAGTACTCATTATATTGTTGAAACCCTCCATGGCAATGATGAATAGGAAAGGAGAAAGAGGGTGACCTTGTCTAAGACCCCTCTCTGAATGAAAACCCCCCGCAAGTTCTCCATTTGCAAGTATGGAGAACCTAACAGTTTTAATACAAATCAATCCATTTCAACCACCTTTCACCGAATCCTATCTGTCTGAGAATGTTCACAAAGTCCAGTTCACATGATCATAAGCCTTCTCTATATCTAGCTAGTACATAATGCATGGCACCTCCCCTCTTAATCTAGTATCCACACATTCATTGGCTATAAGAGCAGCATCCATAATCTGCCTTCCATGAATAAAGGTCATTTGAATAGTGTCATCAATTTATGTACTACCCTTTCCAACCTTTCTATCAGCACCATGGTAATGATTTTATAGATCCCACTAATGAAATTAATAGGTCTATAATCCCTTAATGCGGCAACTCCGATTTTCTTGAGAATGAGAGCCACCTAAGTCGCATTGAAACTTCTTTCAAAGATTGGTGAGAATGAAAATGTTGCAAAGTTTTCATGATGTCTTCCTTCAAGACCTCTAACAAAAGACTACTAGAAACATATAAGGTATCCATCTGGGCCAGGTGCCTTGTCACTTGTACAAAGCTTGATACCTTTAAGAACTTCCTCTTCTTCAAATTGCCTTTGCAACCATTCTTGTTCCACATTTGTAATTCCTGGAGACTCGTCGAGGTTAAAGTCATGTCTACAATTTTTAGACTCCTTGTATAGGTTTAGATAGAAGTTATGAATGTTTTCTTTTATAGCTGTAGGGTCAGTAATTGCTTTACCTTCCACATTTACAGACTCAATAGCATTGAACCTCTTGTGTGTTGTAGTAATCCTGTGGAAGTATTTAGTGTTCTTATCTCAACTTTTAACCATTGAACTCTGGACCTTTGCTCCAAGCTATCTCCTCATTTCTAGCCACCTCCTCAAGTTCCATAGATAATTGGACTTTTTGGATCAATTCGTCCTCAATGAGAAGCCTCTGATCTTGAGTGGTCTCTAACATTGAGATTTCATTCAAGATTTCCTCCTTTTTCCTCCAACTGCCATTATTTTCCTTGTTCACTCCTTCAACAAGGTGGTTGTTCCAGTGTTACAAAAGGCGAGCGCCTCCTCGCCTTTGGCGAGAGGCGATGCCTCCTCGCCATTCTCCACTGCGGCGAGGCGAGATCGAAATGGCAATGTGTGGCGACGTAAGGCGACATAATGGCGACAGAAAAGGCGCCGCCTTTTTAATTAAAAAATATTTGACTTGACAATATTAGTCAAAATTAGGGTTTTTTTTGTACTTCTGAAATTGTTGCTTTCTCCATCGCGATTGACCTCTTCTCCCTCGATTGACCTCTTCTCGGCTTCTCCATCGCGACTCTCTTCTCCCTCGCTGTCTTCTCCCTCGCGACAGACTCTCCAGTTCTCCCTCGCTCTCTTCTCAGTCGCGAGACTCGCGACAGACTTCTCCAGTTCTACCTCGCGATACTGTTCTCCAGTTCTCTCTCGCGACTTTCTTCTCAGTTCTTCCCTCGCGACTCTCTGCTGCTGCGGCCTGCGAGGTATATCGTTTTTCTTTGTTCTTCAATTTTTTTCTGTTCTTCTTCTTCAATTTTTTTTTCAGTTCTGTTTTTCTCGTGTAAGCAGTGCTTACTGCTTTGTGTGATTATTTTTAAAAAAAATTATAGGCAGACAATTAAAAAAAAAAAATCTTTCCGTTTTCCTAATTATTTATTCCAATATTCCTAAACAGTGAATTAATTGAATTCAATAACCAATGGCGGATGCTAGCAAAAAGAGAGACATTGGATGGAATTATGGCACTCAAGGAGCGACAAAAGATTCGATTAATTGTAACTTTTGTGGGAGTTCTTTTGATGGTGGAATAAATCGACACAAACAACATTTAGTGGGTGGTTTCAAGAATGTTAAACAATGTGCCGCTTGTCCGTTGGAGATTAGAGAAGAAGTAAGGGCTTATATGCAAAACAAAATCGCTAATAATCCCAAATTTCAAGTGAGGCAGCCGGAAGAATATATTGATGTTGATGATCTTGATGAAATGGATGATTATGCGGAAATGATGCCTCCCTCCAAAACTCAAAAGATATCTTCAAGTGGAGGTTCATCCACCGCACGGAGTGTGACGAAAGGACCTTTGAACCTCTATTTTTCACAGAAATCAACACAAAAAGGAGGCTTTGAAAAAGGAGGAGGAATTGATGAAACAAAGAAAATTCTAAGAGAGCGTGTTGTAAGTGCTTTTGCAATTTGGATGTATGATGCTGGGCTACCTTTTAATTGCGTCAATCACAAATCATTCGATAAATTTATTGAGGCGGTTAGACAACATGGCCCCGGAATGAAGCCTCCTACATTCCATGAAGTTAGAGACACTCACCTTAAAAAAGAGGTGGATAAAGTAGAAAAAATTGTTGATGAGCATAAAGTGCAATGGACAAGTTAGGATGTTCCATTATGATGGACAAATGGACGGCACGAAATATCAAAATGATCATCAATATTTTGGTGAATTCTCCAATCGGTAGTGTATGTCTTGGTTCTGTTGATGCTAGCAATGAATCTACCGATTCCACCAAAATGTACAAGTTATTTGAAAGCACTATCGAAAGAATTGGACCGGAAAATGTTGTACAAATTGTCACTGATAATGCTAGTGAGAATGTCAAAGCGGGAAGTATGATGATGGGTGCATACCCACACATTTATTGGACTCCATGTGCCGCTCATTGCATCAACTTGATATTTGGTGACATATTCAAGGTTAAGCCATATGCTTCCGGTAATCAACCTATCCTTTAACTTTCTTTATAGTCAATAATTCATTAGCTACTAATTAATATAATTTAATCTTTCCGTAACAGTTTTTAAGAAGGCCATCATAATCCATTCTTACATTAGTCAAAGGCCATTGTTGTTAAACTTGATGAGAAAATTCACCAAAGAAAGAAATTTGGTGAAACCGGCCAAGACAAGATTTGCAACGGCATTCTTAACTTTGAGAGCTATGTACATGCAAAGAAAAAACTTGAGAACTTTAGTCCTCTCAACCGAATGGAATTCATGTAAATTTGGAATGATGTTGTTCGGGCACTTACAGTTTGTGGCCCTTTGACAAAAGTGCTTCATTTGGTGGATGGGGAGAAAAAACCACCAATGGGTTATATTTATGAAGCAATGGATCGAGCCAAAGAAGCTATTGCACATGGTTTTCGTGGAGTTAAGAAGCAATATGAGAAAGTGTATGAAATTATTGATGCAAGGTGGTCAGAACAACTCCATCGGCCTTTGCATGTTGCAAGCCATGTTTTGAACCCAGGATTATATTATAAAGCTCAAGAAGAGGGAACTTTAGCAAAGACTCTGTGGACCGAGTATATTGCATGCGTTGAGAAGTTGGTCCATGATACAAAAATACAAGATGCACTAGTCGCTGAGCTTCCTAAGTACAAAATGGCGGATGGACTATTTGGTTGTGGTCCGGCTAAAAGAGCTAGAGACACAAGGTCACCGGGTAAGTGGGTTGATTTAGATCTTACTTAAATTATTTGACTTATTTATAGTCACTAACCTTTAAATTTATTTTATTATAGTTGAATGGTGGTCACTATTTTGTAGTGAAACACCAAACTTGCAAAAGTTTGCCATGAAAGTATTAAGCCTAACTTGTAGCTCATCCGGATGTGAGCGAAATTGGAGTGTGTTTGAACACGCAAGTAAAAATTTATATCCTATTTTTCATATTATATTATTATCAATATCAACTAGTTAATATCAATAACTTATGCACAGATTCATTCCAAAAAGAAGAATAGGCTTACACTATCGCGTCTCAATGGTCTAGTGTAAATTAAGTACAATAGAACATTGAAACGTCGTTATGATGCTCGTGATCTTATTGATTCAATTCGCTTGGATAACATAGATGATTCAAATGAATGGTTAGTTGGATGCCCCGAAGATCANTCGCTGAGCTTCCTAAGTACAAAATGGCGGATGGACTATTTGGTTGTGGTCCGGCTAAAAGAGCTAGAGACACAAGGTCACCGGGTAAGTGGGTTGATTTAGATCTTACTTAAATTATTTGACTTATTTATAGTCACTAACCTTTAAATTTATTTTATTATAGTTGAATGGTGGTCACTATTTTGTAGTGAAACACCAAACTTGCAAAAGTTTGCCATGAAAGTATTAAGCCTAACTTGTAGCTCATCCGGATGTGAGCGAAATTGGAGTGTGTTTGAACACGCAAGTAAAAATTTATATCCTATTTTTCATATTATATTATTATCAATATCAACTAGTTAATATCAATAACTTATGCACAGATTCATTCCAAAAAGAAGAATAGGCTTACACTATCGCGTCTCAATGGTCTAGTGTAAATTAAGTACAATAGAACATTGAAACGTCGTTATGATGCTCGTGATCTTATTGATTCAATTCGCTTGGATAACATAGATGATTCAAATGAATGGTTAGTTGGATGCCCCGAAGATCAAGATGATGAACTAGATATGAGGATGATGATCTTACTTGGGGTAGTGTTGCTACGGCAATTGGAGCGGATGAGAGTATCTATCATCTCAGGGGACTTTCTTCAAGATCAAGAGCACTTGACAAGGGCAAAGGAGTAGAAAGTACATCTACAAGTTCATCTTCAAGTAGGACTCGGACACTAATTGATGAAGAATACGAGGAGGAAGAAGATGAAGAGCAATATAATGTAGAGGATTTTGATCTTCAAGAGTTGGATAATTTTGAAGAAGAATAGACTTTTAAAGTTTTAGTTTATTGTATTTTGAATTGTTTGGTCTTTAAAGTTTTAGAAATTTTAGTATCTACTATTGGTTTTTGAATTGAATATTTGCTAATGTGTTATTGCTATTAAGATTTTGGATAAAATATGCAATTAAATATTGTTAATTTTTTGTATTAATTGGCGCCTTGATTCAAAAAGGCAAGCGCCTCGCCACTCGCCTTGCCGCGTGGCGAGGCAGGCCCTTGTCTCCTTTTGTCGCCTCTCGCCGTCCACAACACTGGGTTGTTCACATGGCCTCTTCTACAATACCACTAAAGGGAGAAAGAGCTTCAAGGGATAGTCCTTGCCCAGTTTTACATTAATGAAAATCGGGTTCCACATAACGCTTTTGATAAGTCTTAAAAGACTGAGTCCTTTAAGGCTGAAGACCCGACAGATTTAATGAGATATTTGGCCAAGCAGAAATAAAGATATGACCCAAAGGCTCCTTCGAATTAAATGAGCTATCAAAAGGGTCCCACTAGTCACATCAATCCTAATCTCCTTTTCTCTCTCCCCTTCTATAAAGCTAATACCTGACATAATATCCCTTTCACACCCTTGGGTGATCATATGAATATTCGCTTTCTCCTTCATGGGTTGTGGCAGACTGCCAAACCTCCCACACTCTTCCCTAGAGATATCCCTGACATCTCGATTATTGCGCTCGTCCACCCCACTCCTTATGTACTGCACTGGTGATTCACACCAAACTGGTAGCAAGAAGGTATAATCTACATCGACTGTGAAAAGGATCTGCTCTCTGGGTCCTTTAACTAGAATTCGTGTCCATCTAAGATGATTTTGAGTTCAGTTTCCTCCTTGTTTTCGATCCAACCACCGCATTTTTCCCCAATCTCCTTCATCACTTTTTCCGACCATAAGAGAAATGAAGCCCTAAAAGCATAATCCAAAACCAGTTGAAAGTTTTGTGATCTTGATAAGCATCCGACTTTAGAAACCACCATTCTAACAAAGCCGCCTTCTTCCTTGTCTTCTCCAATCCCCCAACAGGATATGCTCAACAACTTTTCTGGATTAAAATTCGAACGAGATTGGACTCCATTCATCTCATAGACCTGGAGATTTTGAGCCCCTTTCCACATCTGTTGAGGCTATTTTCTCATGCCATTCCGAGTGGGTATCTCATTGCACTCAGCAAAGCATCCGACCGGGCATCTGTTGAGAAGATCATTCCCCTCTATTTTAGAGGCTGCTTTCAGGGTCACTTGCTCCACGTCTATTTTAGACTCTCTCTAAGTACATTTACTTTTTATGCAAGGCTTCTTTGAAGCTCCCCTCTCCCTTAATGTACAAAGATGAAGCATTTCTAGTAGTATTTATTGCACCTTGTACTCCTGTATGATGAAATTTTCACTCCAACCTTTATGAAATTTGTTTTCTGGCATGATGATGACTGCTCTTGTTTGGCCATTAACCGTAATAACCAAAATGAATCTGCCATATTTGTTGAACTTTAAAGAGCAGTAAATGTTGGAAGAAATATCTCTACCCCTCCAAGATTTAATGGTTCTCCCCTTTATGGCAGTAGCTTCTTTCAGTCTTCTGCATGATTAAAAAAGAGCTACTTTGCTCAACATCATCCTCCTCATATAGCTTTCCGTACTTTCCACCCAGTCATACCGAGCAAGACTTGGACTCAGTTAGATCATAGGACTTACCGCCAAACCTGAAATAGATTCAATTTTCCACCAACCAAAAAAAGCTAAAAATAAAAAAAGTAAAGAGGAGCTAAGGGACCTTTAGTGTTGTACATAGGGAATAGTGCCTGGTATAACTCCCTTGTGAACAGTTTTTCTTACTTCTCGGTTATTGCAGTTCTTTTTGCTTTAATTTAATTATTGATTCTTCAATGTTAAGTGGTGTAGGGTCTCATCCCAGCACTCAACCATTCGCACAAACTAAATTTTCAAATATAGAAATTGGGGACAAACACCGACTAATGAATAGCATGAACCATATGAAAAGTCTTTGGGCGATATATATAAAATTATATCTTACCTAAGCAGAACAAGAAGCAGGTAGTTAAACAATGCATTAGAGCAACTCATGAACCACTTAACAAAACAAAAATGCATGCTTACCAGCAACTCTTCCACACCATTTATGAAGTTATCAATCCTCCCTTGTAAGTAGACAGGATCATAGTCAGATGACTGAACACGGAAACAGAACCCCGTTATGCGATATGTTACACGTGCACTGCAGTCAACAACATAACCAAGCTGCTCCTTTGTCCTATTTCAGAGAAGAAAAGGTAAGACTAAATAAAGTAACAGTAATCCTTACGGTAATCACAAGTGTTAACATCTTACAAGATGTTTGCTGCTTCATATATAACCAGAATGAAAGCACACAGTTCTCATAAGAAAACTTATAAGTATGTCACTCAGAGTGTATAAGAGGTAATGAAACATGTTAAGCATATCAAGAAAAGGACCCATTGAGAAACATCAGAGACGCATGAAAGAAGAACACTTGACCGGAGCAGCACTAGGTGAGTCAGGATTAAAAGAAACTAAAAGAAAATTACATGCAAGCCTGGACACCAATATAACAGCCACATAAAGTATGTCAGATTCACAGAATACGAGTCATAACACCTGTCACAACAAAGTTGTATTTATTCACTCTCTATTAAGCATAGCTTGGAGCTTGATACATCAGCAGCCAGAGTACTTATTGAAGCCTCAAAGGTGGGTCATATAAGAGTGCACAGTCTCGTTATACCTTAGCTGATTAAAAAGTGGCTCCTCCACAAGTTCATCAAAGAGATCTATTACTGCTTTCAATTTTATCAATGCAGTGCCTTCTTCAGGTTCAATCTGAAAATAAAGCTGCAGACAAAGAAAACAGATTAGTCACATGAATCACTGGATTTCAGGAAGAACTGAACAAACTGAAAAGAAGATGTACAATGGATCTTAGGCCTAACTCAACCTCAAAAGTTAGCTCATGAAGGGAGGATTGCTCAAGGCTGTATAAAGGGACGATGTAGGACTTACAATATGTGGACATATATATATATAGGAAACAGCCTATCTACCTTCGTCCTTTATAAGGTAGGGGTGAAGTCCTTTATCAAATAGGTAGGGTAAAGTTGTGTACACACCACCCTCCCAAACCCCACTTGTAGGATTTCACTAGGTATGTATAAAGAATCATTTTTAATTACCTCAACCACAGAGTTTGTTTCCAGTTTATTTTTTACTCTGACATCTCTGACTAGATCAGCGGCGGTTGGAAGACACATGACATACTCTTTATGCCTCATCTCAAATGGTAGCGCTTGCACAGAGAAATTACTTCTAAATATTTTTGATATGTTGAGTGCTTCTTCCTCCAGCAAATTTCCATGGCAAAGTCCCTCGATATACAGCTGCAACAATAAAGAGGTTAGTGACAAATGATTGCCTCGATACGGTATATTAATGAAATTCATCACAAGGCACAAAGATGACTGATAATGTGAAGTGCAACCCGTGTAAAACACCCCACCAGCATAAACAAGTCAATAAATAGTCGGACAAAAAAGTGGCTGATAATTTATTGCAAGACTCAAATTAGGTACTCAAAAGACGTCATGTACATTTGTTGGACACTTCTTTTCATTTCATTGAAGCATACAGCTACTGTAGTTAACAAACCCCAGCTTCAGCATAGGGGCCCTCTTTAATCTACCATTCTGCTAGTGATTATTATGTTTCTCATAAACTCTATTACCCTCTCATCTTCATAGCTGAAAGAACTCAAAAGGCCAAGGGTGCTGATCTCCTAGGACCTAAATCCATTCCCAGCTTGTGGATCTTCCGGTTTCCAAATATGCTTCTCGTAAATGAGATTATACAGGAATACACATTGAATGCTGAGATTGCACATTGAATTTCTGGTAGTAGATCCATAATCAAAAAAAGTGTTTGTGATTGTTCCAGAAGAAATGAAAAGCCACCTACATCCTCTGTATTACAGCGGCTACTTCCATAGAGTTAGCATCGATAACCTAGAACTATGTAACCAGTATAGTTTCCTTTCCAAAAGGACTTCTCATCAAACAAGAGCTACACAAGTAGCAAGAACACAATATGAAAAAATCATAGAGTCAATTCACTAGAGGCATGGTAAAAACCCTCAAAACTATGCATCAAGGTCATTGGCTAAACTCTATCAGTTTTTAATAGGATATAGCGAAAAATAGTACCTTCACTAATATATTTTGGCAAGTAACCCGGAGT
Source organism: Solanum pennellii (assembly GCF_001406875.1). Lineage (NCBI taxonomy): Eukaryota > Viridiplantae > Streptophyta > Magnoliopsida > Solanales > Solanaceae > Solanum > Solanum pennellii. The sequence goes on along the minus strand of NC_028638.1, from coordinate 22,124,354 downwards.
ATCATTTCAAGGCAACATGTAGCCAAAAAGATAAACATGATACCAAAAGTTTAATCATGTTTTTTGCTTACTATAGGAACATACAGTTTCAAGAAAAAAAAATCTTCCCCTTCAACTTTTGTACATATATAAAACCACTCAATTGTTGTGTGAGAAATATTAGAGAAGAATATTATTAAATAGTGAATCTACATTATTACATTGAGATAGACACTACATTAGACTCCTTTTCTAACTAGAATACTGCACTACAATCCTAAGTAGGATTATATATACTATTCTTGTTCCTACTCCTATTCTAAAACACTCTCTCTCAAGCTAGAGTATACATGTTATGTACCGAAGCTTGTTACAGATGTGATTAATATGAGGACCACTGAGGGACTTGATGAAGATATGGTATGGACTGCTTCCCAGACCTCAGTTGTAAGGGAAGAAACTGAAAAATTTCCAGAAATTGGTAAAAATATATGGGTCGACTCGAAATTAAGAGATGAGTAGATGTTGAACAAGAAAGCCACTGAAAAGCTATTCGGTACAAGTTCATGAGTCGGCGCGTGTGAGGTCGATTCTCAGTGGCACCGGTTGTGGTTTGATCACAGCGAGGCACTGTACCTCTTGGTAGTGTTGATTTTCTCACAACACTGACAAAAAGTGAAACTACATAAGTCACATCTGAGGAGTCACCGGAAAGACACGAAGCTGCGCAAATCAAATCTTCTTTTTTTTTTTTGACATAAACTACACAAATCAGATCTGAGAAGTCATCGGGAAGATTTCGGTGCAACACAACTCAGATATGAGAAAGTAGTCCAAAAAGATGCAAGGAGCTACACAAATCAGATATGGGAAAGAAGTCACCGAAAAGAAGCACGATGTTACGAAAAATCGGATATGAGAAAGTAGTCACCGAAGAGATTCACAGTGCAACACAAAATCAAATCTAAAACACCACAGAAAGAAGCACAGTGACCACTTTCTTTGTCCCAGATGCTTTTCTCAAATCAGTCCTTAGCATCATTATTTTTCATGTAACCGTTCGCCGGCTGCAGTTTTTCTTTAATTATTTTTCTACCAAGGTCGTAGAGGCTCTAATACCATGAGAGAAATATTGGAAGAATATTATTGACTTGAATATCTACATTATTACATTAAGATAGACACCACACTATACTCCTTTTCAAACTAGGAAACCACATTACATTTTTTTTCCAAGTAGGATTCTATATACTTTTCTTGTTACTACTCCTACTCTAACAGTTGCTATATAAACAACCATTAACCAATACCATCATCATTCAGAAAAAAAAGGCTCTTAAAAATGTCGAGACCTTCAAAGATAGCTGTCAATAAGCTGATGATAATTGACAATCGCCTAAAGATTAATAACTTTAACTGGCACACCTGGGAAAGAAGCTCTGGAATGAAGAAGTTCAGATCAGAGAGAGTCAAGTCATTTAACAAGAACAACTTCTCTTCCACGTCCCAGAAGCTCTGACACAAGACTTGCAGTCGCAGGTATGATGAATGATTCAAGGGCTTCATGTTGGTGTTCTTCAAAGTTCTTACCATATCTTCCTTGATAACCTGTCAAACATCACTTCTTATTTCAAGAAATAAAGTACCAAAATCTCATTTATACCAAAGAACTATGGCACACATAGAAGGTTCCAAAATGGTCAAGTATGTAACACGTTCAGCTTTTGCTAAAGATGTTAAACAGTTACTAATCATGCAAATGAGCCAACAAGTTCTTCAGCAACAAATAGTGGTTATAAACATTCCAATTCAACATGCACGCAATAGTAGTTATAAACACACATGCCCATTTACAAGCACCTTCACTAGCTAATTATCAACAGAAGTACACATAACTTGGGCCTCAACAGAACTCAAGTTCATACATGATACATTCACAAAGAGGAGACGGTGAATGAGCATGTCAAAAATCAAAGAGTAGGTGATCATCAAAGAACTATCTTTCAGTCCTCAAGCATAAACTAATAAAAGAACGGTGATGAACTTCTTACATTTTCTTCCTTCAACTCTAACAAAAAAAAATGCATCATTTTATTTTGTTTCTGATAGGAAAACAGGGAGTCAAAAATTTCAGAAGTCAGAAGGGAATGTTGAGAGTAATCCTTTTCCACTCCCCTATTCATCCCCTCCTTGATATTAAAATAAAGCAGCAGCAAAGAAATTATGAAAAACATAAGATTCAAACAACGCTCTATTTGGCCCGAGGGTCTTTCGGAAGCAGTCTTTCTATCTTCCCAAGGAAGGGGCCAGACCTGCATCCACTAGTGGGGATTACACTGGGTATGGTGTTTTTGTTGTATAAGATTCAAACAAGATAACAAGCAATATCTAGGAGAACATATCAAGGAAAGCAAATTAAAGCAATTCGCATATACCATGAAGCGATCATCCCTTGGCGAAAATGATTTTGTCACTACCAAAACCTTTGACAAAAGGACCGGAAGCTTATCATTGAAACCATAGACCTTAAGTTCCAACTTGTCACCATATAGAGAAACAGAGGTTTCCAATTTAGCCACACTAGCCTGCATCAGATGCAACATTAACAGTCAAATACCACAAAATGAAACGTTAAAAGTTCAAGAACTAAAAAGACCATTAGTAAAAGAACTTGGACTGAATTGCAGCTGCTCTTGATAGTTCTCAGGTAAATGAGTTGTTTAACAGCTGTTCATCTTTGTAGAAGCCAATAAATCAAGTAAATAACCTGATATATAATCTCATTCAGCTCATCTTTTAGAAGGTGAATAAATAATTCAGTCAGCAAAGCGTTCTTCAAATTACTGTATCCCCCTTTTAGTGTAATACGGAAATATGTATTGGCACGAGGAAGCTTAAACGTGTTATCCAGCTTGTACCAGATCTTTATCAGCGGTTCGTCAAGTATGCATCTTGGTCTTGCATTTTCCCAGTCACACTTGGCTTTACCAGCACGTATTGAAAAATCAGATGGAACAAACTCATTCTTTGCAGGAAGATGTAAGCAGGCATTAATTTCTGTAGGGTCCTTCCATAACTCAAATAGAGAAGATGGAATATCTTTTTCCACATATTCTGATCCAAACCATGGTTCCCTTTGAACATCTGAAAGAAAATGGACATAAAGAAAAACAACAAAAAGGAAAACACGGGTAAAAAAGATAAGATATAGATTACTCTGTAAAAAAGGGGGAAGGGAGGGGTAAGGAAATGAAAAAGGGGGAATGTTATGAATATAAAGCTAAGTCCCAGAAACAAAAGACTTGCTAGCCGAGCTTCCCCTGGAGATGTGCTCATTTGACAAAAGTAAATAAGTCTAACACATGCCTCAGCAGTACAGAATAGATATATATCATCAAATCCAGAACTCAAACAACATGTACCTTCACCAAATATCACAGCATTGCAAGAAGTGAAGTTTTACTAGCAAACTTTAACTGAAAACAACAGGAGAGCAGGGAAGTGGATCCAACTTGGTGCATCTTTTATTACAAATTATATAACTAAAACCTCATATCTAAAAGGCAGTCTAATGATCATTTTTCATGGAGAACTTATTTGGAAACATTGTGCAACTCTGAGGGTTTAAATTTTTATATGGACGTTGTGTATGGGATAATTTGACTTGGCATAATCTTTACTTTTCTTTTTTGCAACTGGTAATGTTAATTTGACTTGGTATAATCAACAACTTGGAGGATTCAGATTAGCAAATTGATACTTACCTATCAAAATTATTATTGTAAGAAAGAGGAAGATCAGCTAATCGTTTTATTGTTAATCAGTTAATCATCTTTTAGAGGCTAATTACATCGATACCCCTTAAACTTGCCACTATTTTTATCAGTAAATTTGACACCATTTCTTTTTAGGTAAACTTGACACCATTTTTTATTTAGACATCTTGTCTTAGGGTTCAACCTGTTGAACTCTAAAACTTGGAAGATATGTGTCTACTGAACCCTCCACTAAAAACCAATAGAACAAATTGTGTGAAATGTATACAGAATGAGGTGGAAACGAATCAAAATAAGACACGTAGCTTTAAGACAAATAATCAAAACACCCCACCACCAACCCCACAAACGTCTTCTCAGAAAACGAGACCCTCGTCTCTTTCCTCCTCTCTTCTGCTCTTTGTCATCATTCTCAAACAAATTCATCCATCCGTTCAGTTCATTTCTTTTTAATTATGTTCCTTTTTTTCTGGTACTTTGCACCCCAAAAATCAGAGAAACACCCATTAAACTTCACTCACCTATCTTTTTCATGGAAATTGAAGAGAATAGGAAGTGGTGAACTCAAAAAGACCTACAGATGGCCTATAAAATTCCCAAGGATTGATACAGTTGAGGAACGAAGCAAAGGATGAAGCTTAAGCCATTTTGGATTTTGACATAATCAGTTGCAAAGGAAGATATGATTGGTGTTAGAAAATAAAATTTCACTTCTTTATGAAGGGAATTTTATAGATGGCATCAAGAAGATGCAAAAAGTACAAAAGATTACATAATAAAGAGCTATGAACAAATAAGGCCTAAGCAAGAGCTCACGAGCTGAGAAAGTCCAAAAAGTCGATATGACAATCTTCAGGAGCTGAATTATGCCAACTTAACTATAAGATGCTCTGGCTTTAACAATGCACGGGAGGATGGTATCCCATCAAAGCATCTAGGGTTCCTTTCTGTCCAATCACACCGAAAAATGCAAGCTGGAATCATCTGCCAAAATTTTTTTTGATGGACTTATCAACTTTCCACAGAGACCAGCATTCATATGCTTCTTTGATGCTTTGTGGCATAACCCAGTTGACGCCAAAAATAGCAAGTAACATGACATCTGAAACAACTGAGCAATGGAGCAATAGATGTCTATTAGTTTCTTACAGCCATAGGCACATGAAGCATATGTTGACTCTCTTAATGTGTCATTCATCAAGATAATCCAAAGTTAGACCATGTAAGCTGGAGGCTATCCAGCTGAAGCATAGCGGTGAGCTTAGTCTTCCAAATATTTCCATGGAAGACAAATAGAATTTTTGGAGTTGGCACCAACATAAAAACCATTAAACCATTGAAATTGCTTGGCTTTGTCTAACATCTTGCTGAGGCCCGCCATAGTCAAAGGAGAAAGGTCACCCTGCCTTAATCCCTTTTATGGAGAAAAGAATTCCATTTGCCCCCTATTAAGAAGTACTGAGCATTTGACAGTGATAATACAAAACTTGATCCAGCTTAACCACCTAAATAAAAGCCATTTTCTTGACAGCAAGCAAGGCCAATTGACCTGATTGAATATTTTCTCCACATCCAGTCTGCATATAACACCGGGATCTCCACTCTTTAGTTGGCAGACTGGAATTTCATTTACACTGAAGCATCAACAATGTGCGGCCTTTGATGAAGGCATTTTGGTGCCCTGAAATCAGATTTTCCAACCACCCTTTTGAGCCTGCAAGTAGTTTAGCAACTATCTTGTATATGCTACCAATCAAACTAAACGGCATGTAATTTGAGTTCAATGGCACCATTCCTTTAAGGGATAAGAGCAATTAAAGAGGCGTTGGAGGACAACACCATGTGACGATTTGAATGAAAAAATTCAGCACATCTATCAAATCATTTTTAATGATCAACCATGCCTTTTGGAAGAAGGCAGTGTATATAAGATCATAGCTTGTGATCATAGCCAAGCAATTGACAGAAAGGCTCAAGACAGTAGTGCAAAAACTGGTGGGCTCAAATCAAATAGCCTTCATCAAAGGCAGGCTAATCAGAAATGCTGCTCTTATCACAAACGAGTGTCTGGACTCTATAATGAAGGAGGAGAATGCTGGAATCCTATGCAAGTCAAACAAAGAAAAAGTCTTTGATCATGTGTAATGGGGTTTTCTTCTGAATTTGCTGAAGAGGATGAATTATGACTCTGAATGGGTGAATTGGATCAAATTTTGCATCAGTACTGTCAAGTTCCCACTTCCCAGTCTTGATCAGTGGATCTTCTGAGGGCATCTATCCAAAAGAGGATTGAGGCAAGGAACCCTCTCTCTCCTTTCCTCTTCCAACTCATGGAGGGTTTGGTAACATGTTGATTACAGCTCAGAAAAATAGTTGGCTCTGAGGATTCAAAGTCAACAACAGGCAAGATGACTGTACAAAAATTACACATTTGTTATATGCAGATCACGCAATTATCCTATGTGATGCAGAGGTTCACAGAGGTGGACCAAATGAAGACATTGAGAATCATTCTGACAATTCTTTAAGGGGTTTAGGATTGCATGTTACCGGGAGGAAGAGTTCAATGTATCAACAGCTTCAGAAATGTGTGGATATATTAGGAGGAAAAGTGGGATCCTTGCCTGCAGTTTACCTCGGCATGGCCGAAAGTGCGAACAGCAGATCCATGGACATTTGGAAGGGGGTCCTAGAGAAAAGTGAGAAAAAAACTTACCATATGAAGAGCAAATACCTTTCTTCAGCGGAAGGTTAATTCTCATAATCTGTGTCTCGGATGCTTTACCTACCTACATGATGTCTCTTTTCCCAGTACCTCCTCCCGTTGAAAAGAGAATAGATGCCTTTAATGATCATTTTTTGTGGTTTGGAAACAAAGACAAACGAGGTTCCTATCTTGTCAAATGGAAAACTGATGCACAGCAAACATCAAGGGGGGGTTGGTATAAATAACCCGAGGAAACAGAATTAAAGTCTGCTCATGAAGTGGCTATGGAAACACTCTAATGAACACTAGAACTGTGGAAAAGGGTGATAAAAGAGAAATATGGAGAAGAAAATGCTTGGAAGACCAAAACAGTTAACACTGTGTATGGGTATAGCAGCTTGAGGGGGCCACTTCATGTCCAGTTGTCTTCCCAAAAAGAGATTTTGTGCCCATTCCCAACTATGAGATCAACAGATCCTTAGTTTCAGAAGACTTCTAAATGATTTGGGAGATCAACAGATTCACTGCATTCTACAACACTCTTAATCTTTTGAATGGAGTTTCACAAGAGAAAGACAAAATACGGTGGCTGGCCTGGGACACAATTCAAGATTTTTTATGGTCAACATAGCATATCATATGAGTAAACCATAACAACCACCTTAATGTACACTGTACAGTGCCCTTTGAAGTACATATGGAAGGCAAAAATACCGTACAAATGCAGTTTTCGTTTGGCTGGTTGTAAGAGGACTTGTTTGACACAAGACAGATTACAAAGAAGGGAAATACACCTTTGCCCTATCTGCCACATATGTGGGAAAATGCAGAAACAATCCGTCACTGTTTTTGCACTCTAGGGTGACTACTCATCTTGGGACATATTTCTATTAATGATTGGTTCAAGTTGGACAATGTCAATGAACACATTAGATATGCTATCTAGTTGGAGCAGCAGAGGAGGCACAAAAGCACAAAAAATTAGATGGAGTATGATCCCAAGATGCATATGGTGGACTATCTAGAAGGAAAGGGATTCAAGATGTTTTGAAGTCAAAAGCAGCCCAATCCAGAAAATAAAGCTTAATTGAATTCTACGTTTGCATTTTTCGTGAACAGGAGTACATATATGACACTGAGACTCAATTACAGCTTTTAGAGTCTCTATAGCTATAGTATAACTTCTGTAGATTATATTTTGCTTTCTTCATTGTAACTATGGACTTCACGGGCTCTTTAGATTTGAATACAAATCTGTTACCACCTCAAGAAGGTCTTGGATATGATAAGTGGCAGGAATGGGTCGTTAAAGAGCCCAATAGCCTTCCAATAGGTTTCTCGTTGCTTCCTTTTAATAAATCCCTTCTTATTTGCCCTGTTCCTTGGGTCTCCCGAGTAAAAAGTAAGCACTGAGACCTGGCCCCTTTTTTTAGGGCTCTACTTGATATCGTTGGCCTGTAAGATAGTACTGGTATTAGAAATTGAGCAGCCACGTGCCCACCCACGTGCTTGCTACAAAGTGGTATTGGTGCAGCTGTTTATTGGCTCGAGGAAGCAAAGCCGTCAGATCCCGAGTTTTCTTCAAGCACCTGAGAAAAGGAAAGATCAAAATATCATGACTCGAGTTCCCCTTTAGGAAATCCATACAAAGAGGAATACTGGTGAATCTCTTTAGACAAATTATGGCCCAGATATCAAGCGACTTTTGTTCCTGAGGAGGATACTGAAGGCCTTGATCCATTAGTGTTCCTGGTCATGTTTGAGCCCGACACCAGAGACCACCACACGGTCATTCCAAAACCAGTCGCCGTACCTAACTCACGCTACCTCCTGCCTCGAGGGAAAATTCAAAAAAGAATAAGTTGTGATTCAGAACTGCAACTTTGAGATCTGCCGTTACATTTCACCTTTAAGAACCACTTCTAGATGGCATCATGATTGGGACTTTGGTCGAAGGTGTTACTGAAACGACCCCCACAAGGCATATTGAAAGACAGCGGGTGATTTCACATTTAGCTGCATACCTGGAATCAACTTTGTATGGCAGATGCTCAATATCCTGCTCACCTCATGCTGGCCAACAACAATATAACCAGTGTAATCCCACAAGGGGGCCTATGGAGGGTAGGATGTACGCGGACCTTATCCCTACCTTCATGCTGTCCGTTGGAGAATTTTTGCAGCTTCTACATATGATTTTTGCCTGTGTATCCCAAGTCGAAACCATTCCCCAGAAAACATTTGATTATGTATTGAATGCCATCCAATCCCTTGTTCTAATCATTCTCCAGAATAATAAGGGCATTTTTCCCATCCCCTAGACAAGCTTCAATTCTTAAAAAATTTTCCATGAACGTTGTAGTTCTAGAACACATTATGTATATGCTTGAATCTCCCCCCTCTCCCCAGTGAAGCCTGCAGCATTCCATCACAGACCCAAAACAGATTTTCCCCAACAATCTTGATTTTACTGGTGAATGTTCTACCTCGCTCTGTGAAGGTTAACCCTTTGCGCAATCCTCACTGGTCTAATATTTCAAAGAATTTCTCACCTAAAATGAAGAATATTTGAATAGCCATATTTAAGAAACTGGAACTAGTAGTCGAAAAGGTCATTTTCAGGAAAAAGAAAAGACCAAAGAACCGTCTCTCTCAGTTTGCTATGATATTGGACTGTTCCATCATGCTAATTTCTTAATACTACTTTATTATCTTATTACTCCTGAAACACCGAGCAATTTAATAATTTCATTAACACAGTTGTAGTGTAGTTAAGCAAGGAGGTGGAGAAGGAGTTCATTCTTGGAGAAGGGTAAAAGAAGGAAACTAGCGATGGGCGAAGTTTATATACAAGAGATCAGATTAATTAGCAAATTCTTGTTCTTTCTGAGAAACTATAATAATAAGTTGTAAATTGTGAATGGATTAGATACAATTCTGGGTTATTTTAGCTGATGAAAGAAGAGAGAAGAAAACAGAGGAAGGCTACTCTTCCGTAAGAGAGGAAAAAAGTTCATTTTAGTAACTAACTATAGCGCCTAATTTCAACAGTGAAACACAAAACCTGCCATGTCAGCACTTAAGCTTCAATAGTGACAAGTTGAAGTGTTCAATAGGTCACTGTTTGGTGTCAAGTTTCAGGGGTCATCGATGTATTTGGCTCTTTATAATGTTCCGCCAACTTTTTACGGCATAGAACCTACATTGTAAACCTAGAAGTAGAACTTAGCAGATAGTCTGATTTGCCTGACTAGGGCCAAACTGAATAAAGATAGAGCAGCTTCATTTACCAGACACATATGTTACTGTAAACTTGAAATGTTGAGACAAATGAGGTTGTGAATGTTACCATCAGACTTCTGAAAAGACTTCGATACAACGTCAACTCTCATGTTCTCAGGCCTGAAGAAATCCAAAACATACTTTATGAACTCCGCATCCCAAACATCATATGCGTAGTCCCCATAAATAACATGCTCGGGAGGATAAACAAGTAAACCCTCTGCAGCAAAGAAACTATATTAGTAGATACAAGAAATATGATTAGAAATACAAGACTTCCTTGGTTACACATCACACCCATTATTGTAAAAGAAAAGGATGAAAGGGATTCTGAACCACATTCTTCATACAAATATAAAAAGCTTGTTGCACACCACCAACTACTCGCACCACGACCCCCGTACAGCATGAGCATGCATACAATAATTGTATGCCTCTTTTGGTCAAGGTAAAATTTCACAAGAAAGGGCTAATTCTAGTTTTAATGTCTCTCAATTCTGGACCCTATGGGCTATGTGTGTTTTTTTTATTTTTATTTTTTTTGGGGGGGGTTGAAATTTTGAGATGAAGAGGCTTCTCCTTGTCATAAATGATGTATTCAAAGGCTTCAAGTTTTCAACTACTAGATCTTGCTTAAACGGTTGCTCCAGACTTCCAAACTGCTCAATTTTTGTTCTAAAATTTTTCAAAAACTAAGATATTCTAGGCAACATTTCTTTTGTGCTATTCAATGGATCCTTTGCCTTGGTTAGAACACTAAATGGGGGTGCCTGATTACATATTGTGAAAACAATAATTTGTTCAAAGAAAGGAATAGTTTCAGCAACTTGCAAAAGGTTAGATCAACCGACTGTCTATCTCAATGTTGTTGTAAGCAGAAAGAGATCAGAAATACACAAGGAAAGATAGATAACCAGCAAGTTCTGCAGCATAATCATCTTGAGGTTGCTCCTCCGCATATCTAAAATCTACATTTGCAATATCTTGGAGTTCCTTGAAAATCCACTCTTGAGGAGAATTTTGATGCAGGAGCTTGAGGTATTGATAGACAAAGCCAATGATCTCAAATATCTATAAAAATAAACAATTACATATTAAAGCCACCAATCAAGTCAAGTATAGATGATTATGTACTCCTAAAGGTATGGCTGTCGTACTGATATTAGTGAAGACAATCAGAAAGCTACAGTTGCAGGCATATTAAAAGCATGAGTTTAATTCCCATTTAAGCCACACAAAGATTTATATCTTATCGGTACCGGTGAGAGTCTACTTCATAATATTAAGTGGGTTCAATTCTCACTGTCCTCTTGTATAGCACCCAAAGTGGCTTCTATCAACCCCATCGGGTGCCTTTCTCTATCCTCTTATGTAATCAAAAAATTAATCACTATATTGAGCGTGAATGTTTTTGATCAAGGTAACAATCTATATGAGAGTGAATCAGTGTTGTGGAAGGCCCTCGCCTTGCGACTTTAGCGAGAGGCGAGGGGAAGCCTTCACAAATATTACTAGCTAGGCGAAGTCTTCACGCGTATTACTGGCGAGGCGTAGAGATCTCGCAAAGGCAAGAAATAGCAAGTGGTGATGCGGCGAGGCGCTGCCGTTTTTTTAAAAAAAAGTACACATGATTCAAAAATTTAAAAAGCAATATTAGGGTTTAGTGCTCAAAGCCACAAACCACGACTCTCTTCTCCAAAGTTCAGACTTTAGCAACGCAACTTCTCTTCAGGCTTCAGGTACGTCTTCTCTCTTCTTCTTCCTCCTCTGCTTCTCCCGTCTTCTTCTCTTCTTCTTTCCGGCTCTTAACCAGTATGATGTAGGTCACAGCTTCTCAATAGTCACTCCTTTGTTTTCTATATTCTGTTTTGTATTTTCTGCAATCTGCCTATTTTAAATTTGAAAATAAAACTTCTCCTATTTTTGTTTCTACCCAATTCAATTTTCTTTTATAACTAATTAATATAGTAATTGCTTGTCCATAAACAACAATTTCAAAGGCGTCAGATGGTAGCAGACAGAAAGACCATGGATGGATTTATTGTATGCAAATTGCAAGGCCCACAAAAGATTCAGTTACATGTAAGTTTTGTGAACATACTTCCAATTGTGGTATTACTCAGCACAAGCGACAATTGATGGGTGGAAATAAAAATGTGAAACAGTGTCCAAGTTGTCCGACGGAAGTTAGGGAAGAAATAAGGGTATATGTTAAAAATAATGTCACTAGTAATCCGTAAAATCAGATGAGTAATTAACTTGTGGTTAATGTTATTGATGATGATGATGATGCATATGATGAAGTGATGACTCCCTCAAAAACTCAAAAGATGTCTTCTAATGGAAGTGGATCCTCCATAGAAGGGACCATGACGGAAGGTCCTCTTAATGTTAATTTTTCACAGAAAATCACAACAAAGGGAAGACTTAAAAATGATCAGGATTTGATGAAACCAAGAAGATTCTAAAGCAGTGTGTGGTAAGTGTTTTTGCATTATGGATGTCGATGTGAACTCCCTTTCAAATTTTTAATTACAAAGCATTTGATAAATTCATTGAGGTTGTAGGACCGCATGGCCCAGGAATGAAGCCTCCTGCTTTTCATGAAGTTTTAGAGTTACTCACTTAAACAAGAGGTGAAAAAAGTGGGCAACATTGTTGTGGAGAATAAAGTGCAGTGGAGAAAATTTGGATGTTCAATGGCCAGCACCAATTGGTAAAATGATACATCAATATTTTGGTGAATTCTCCAATAAGTAGTGTGTTTCTTGGTTTTGTAGATGCTAGCAACGAATCTACCAATTCTACAAAATGTACAGCTTGTTCAAGAAAACAATTGAGAGAACCGAATCGGAAAAATATCGTACAAGTTGTCATTAATAAAGATAGTGAGAATGTTAAGGCAGATGATTGGTGTGTACCCACACATTTCTTGGACTGCATGCGCTGCCCATTGCACCAATTTGATGTTTGGTGACATATTCAAGATTAACCCATATGATTCAAGTAATATGACTCATATCCTTTAACTTTCTTTATAGTTTCGTACTCCTTCCTTTTCAAAAAGAATGACCCTGTTTCCTTTTTAGTCTATTTCAAAAAGAATGACCCCTTTCCTTTTTTGTTAACACTTTAACTTCAACTTTCCACGTGGCATGTTTAAAACCACAAGATTAAAGAGCATTTTGGTACATTTGACATAACTTTAATTTAGAACCACAAGATTAAAAATTCTTCTTTCTTTTCTTAAACTCCGTTTCAAGTCAAACTAGGTCATTCTTTTTTAGACGACGGGAGTAATACTTATTAGCTACTAATTACTATAATATTTACTTTAACAGTTATTAAGAAGGTCATCAAGATCCATTCTTACATTAGTCAAAGGTTGTTTTTCTTGAACTTTGAAGAGGAAATTAGCAAATGATAGAAATTTGGTAAAACCGGAAAACACAATATTTGCAATGGTCTTCTTAACTTTGCTAGTTATGTACATACAAAAGAAAAAACTTGAGAACTCTGGTCCTCTTAACCAAATGGACTTCAAGGAAATTTTGGGGGAAGGTGTCAATCTCTTATTTTTGCACACTCATATTTCACTGTCACATATCTTTCTGGCTAAGAAATGGAAATTCTTTCTCTGATCACATGATTTGGAATGATGTTGTCCGGGCACTTAAAGTTGGCGGTCCTTTGATGGAAATGCTTTGTTTGGTGGATGGAAAAAACACACACCAGTGGGCTATATTAATGAAGCAATGGATAGAGTCAAGGAAACTATTGAACAGGCTTTTAGTGGAGTTCAGAGGCAATATGAGAAACTGTAGACTGATGCAAGGTGGACTGGCTAACTCCACCAGCATTTGCATGCAGCCATATTTTGAACCCGGGGCTGTTTTATACTACTCAAGAAAATGACACTTTAGATTCAGAAGAGTGGATGGATTATAATAGATATGTTGAGAAGATGGTCTCTAGTATAACAACACAAGATATAGTCGTTGAGCTTTCTAAGTACAAAAATACAGATGGGAAGTTGATAGCACCATCAAAAGAATCTGGAAGATGATACCTGCAGCCATTTTTGGAGTATCTGGAACGAAAGGAATAGAAGATTCTCTGATGGAATATCAACTACCTACCAATCTTTAAAAGCTAACTGTCTCGTGTTATTGTATAGTTGGGTTTATTTATCCCCTCTGGATTGCCCTGATTCATTTCTGAACCATGTCCGCTCCCTGATTCTCAATTAACAATGTAAAGGAGAGCTGACCTTTTGCTACTAAGTTTTTGCAACTTCTATGCATCTACTTGATACTGCAATAGAACTAATTACTTCATCAAAAAAAAATACAAATAGGATGTTTGGTTGTGGTAAGGCGCTTAGAGCCAAAGGCACGAGGTCACGGAGTAAGTGAGTTGGTTTAGTTCTTTATAGCTCTTTACTGAAGTTTTTTGACTTATTTCTACTTATCAACCTTTAAATTCATATTTTTTTGGTTGAATGGTGGTCGCTATTTGGTAGTCAAACTACAACCTTACAAAAGAACTTCTAGCAGAGAACTTAAATCATCAATTATTGGATTGCTACAAGTCTCAATGGGACAACATGGTTAATGAGAATTTAAAATTTATATGACTGACCACAACTAGCTTGTGATCGAGGACACAGTTGTTGATCAAAAAGCTATAATTTCCCTCTTGTGGCAGCTCCAGGTCAGAAGTCCCATCTTAATGATTTATATTTATATGCATACCTACATGTTCCTATTCTACAACAGCATGCTAGGAAGGATCTAATGTTCATATAAACCACAGATACTTCTCCTGGCTATCAGTTAACATTCATGCATTAAAAAGTTGTGTAAGAATGTTATGTACTTTCACAAGCATCAATAATTATGAAGTGTAAGAATGTTATGTACTTCATCCAAAAAAACATCAAGGATTATGAGAAGTACGTAAAATGACTCCATTATGAAGGATTGACCAGAAAAATAAGAGAAGCAAAGTAAACAACCTTTTCCAAGCCAAAATCTGTCAGATGTATTGACATGCCAAATATGTACGCGAATGAGGAGCGATGCATTCCTTCATCACCAACACCAGCGGATATTGATGTTACCCAGCCTCTAGCCTTTAGGAAGAAAAGCAAGGACCCTTTTCCTTCTGAAACATTTTAATTTTCCAATGCTCAGATCTCAATACCACTTCCGTTAAGTAGAAGCACACTTGTACAAACACGGAATTTAAATTTCCAGCGACAAATCATCACAACTGAATATTTGCCAGAGAATCTAAGTGTGATAATGATAAAGTAGAAATTTCTTAGAGACTGTCATCAATTAAGGCCATGGCACAAAACAGCTCAAATAATGAATATGACATATAAACAAATCAAACATAAATTAGAGGGTTAGAGATACCAAAACAGTATCTTCCGAGTCTAAATCAGGTTAAGCAGCATTAGATTTATATGATAGTGTTCTCTTAGCCCCGGATGATGTCTTATTAATGTATAATTACCAAAATATGATGCTGATTGACTGCACTCAAACACATGACAGTCTGTCTAACCAACTGCAAGGAAACGGTAACAGAAATTGCAGCCTGAAATAATAAAATAAAGGGAAGCAGAAGCAAGCCAATAGGCAACTACAGTGCATACAAGGTGCATTTGCAATATATCTTTGATTTGAATCCAAAAGAACTACTGATGACACCTCCGTTATATTGTAACATATGTTGACATGAAACCAACTGTAAGACTAACAACACCTCTGATACACCTTACCATGTCCCAATAGATGAGCCAAGTAATCTTCAGCTTTCTTCACGTACCCTTTGCGAAGAGAAGGCAGCGTCCATGATAAATCAAGGATATGAACATCTTTAACTGCATTTAACCAATAAAGTTTGCCAACCTTCCAAATGGGAAGCTCACTTCCTCCATCTGGATTTACCAATGGGCCTTTCTTGACATCGCTAAATAATTCAAGAACCCAACTTTCAAGGATATCTACGGACTCTGCAGTTATTAAAAATTATAAAATTAGCACAGAACACTTTGCAATGAAAACTTATGTTGCTACGTCAATAACTATCTGAGGGCCCAACCTAAAGTAAATATCATGAATAATATTACCAGAGAAAACTTCAAATATAATCAAAGATCATTTTGAGTGGAGATCATCCACATCAATGTGGCAAGTATGTCTATTGAGACCAGTTTCCACAGAAATTAATACACTTCCTCAAATCGTCATCTACCAATAAAAACCTCCTTGAAATGGATTTAGGCTAAATTAGAACTTCTAAACATTATTTATTGAAATTTCTGAATCGCAAAAAAAAGTTACCTCCCCCTATAACAGCCAGTTTCATGGACCCACCACGATAATTGTCATGGTATAGTCTAAGAATTTGTTCTCGCAAATTAACTCCTTTCTGCACCGCATCAGCAAGGCTTTTCTTATTCCCTTCACAGAATCACGAGAAATAAAAGGAGAGTTCATAGATTAAAATACTACATCCAAAGGAAAAGACAAAACAGAGATGGCTTTGATGTCGTAAACTTGCCCCAAAAGAACCGGTTAAAGGGATGGCCAGGATTAGATGTATGGCACTGTAGTTGTTGTAGGCGGCAGGAATCATTTTGTAAGACCTGATTAAATTCTGTAACAGAAGTGTCAAATAACAGCATTTAAATTCGTAAGACACTTGGGTTAGTGAGATCAAGAAACCTATAGGAATGCATACCCGAGTCCACAGCTAGTACCTCCCGCTCCATGGCTTCAGCTTTAACCAAAGGTGAAACAAAAAACTGAGAAAACCTGAAAAGGAGACATAACAACGTAACCACCTTTTAAGAATAAAATTGTTGAGGGTTTTTTTTTTTGGTGTGTGTGTTGGGGGGGGGGGGGTGTAAGCACCATAGTAAATTGAAGTTGTAGAGAAGGCCAATTAATGTACTCCCTCCCTCCATAGAAAAAATTTAAGTTTGAACATAATAACATATTTGGACACCTCTAAGAAACAAAAGATTCTATAGAGTTAAGTAGAGTAATATGAAGGAATACTCTAATATCATTAAGGATCTTAAACTTTGATCATGAAAAGTTCAGCAAGACCAAGCAGTCAACATTACCCAGGATCATCTCACATGTCAGACCACTTCCCTATATCTCTGAAATGTGGAGACAATTTCCACTATGTGAGGACTGAATAACACCTATTTTTTATTTAATAGGACAGAAAAATTAGTATTAACTTCAAATTATCATCAATAAAGTTGTAAATACATTAAGAAACAAAAAAAGAAGCTGCAAACAAGACCAGTTTCATCACATAGCTTACATAATTACCTGATGTTTATGAACTCAGAAACACAATAAAACATGTGTTTTACCTTCTCAGGGCTTCCTTAAGGCAATCCCTCTTAACTTCAAAATGGTAGCAAGTGTGTTCAGCTTCTGTGTATGCATTTGAACACCCTCCATGCCTGGACAAGTAATTATCATACTAGCAAAGAAAAGAGTCAAACTGAGATCCACATTCTTCCTTTTTTTTTTGAAACAGATAACTTAAAAAAACAAAATTTTGTGCAGATGATAATTTTTTCAGTGAGGTTGAGAAATAATCAGAGAAGGATACCACAAGTATATCCAGAAGCAAGCAAAGAACGACGCACCTCATTTTCATCAGGAAAATCAGTGCTTCCCATGAATAGCATGTGTTCTGAATCCATAACAAATAACATGGATTACTTGAGTGTCAAGACAAATGATATCAAAATGCACATTACCAAAGTCCATTATGTGACATGATCGCATTGATGACACGGGTGAATGAGAAAGTCGAATTTTAGTTTTCATTTTTTTTTTGGTGGGAGGAAAAGAAGATAAAAGGAAATTGCAGACTGTAATAAGAAATTTTCATACTAACGTAGTTTAACAGAGAAGAAAAGGAAGGGAAAAAAGTAGGGAAGAAAAAAGAACTAGTATCTCCTCCTCAATTCCACAAGTATTTGCCCAGAAGAAAGGTAGAGGGGCCAGACCCACTATCCAGTATCCACTGAACGGGCTTGTCAGGGATTTTCAGTTATCAAAAAAGGAAGATGGTTATTTCCCCTTCTATTTGTTCCCCTTTTGTTGAATGAAGCACCTGAGAAGAAAACCTTTTGATGCTCCATCCTTTCCCTTCTCCCCAAACAATGTGCAAAATGCTACTTTAATTCTCGTCAACAGATTCATATTTTGCTCTAGTGTCTCATGAGCTCAATCACTAAGATAACAAATCAAACTTCCATTCAAAGCTTAAACAATATGATAAGGGACAATGCATGAATTGGACATCTTGCAATCATTTTACTTGGCAATTGAAAGATTGGTATCCTTTGATAGAGAAGCCAAGAACTAAAACTCAAGACCACAATGGTTTTTCTTCTTTTTTTTTTTTTGATAAAGGTAACATTTGCACATCAATCATCAGCTCAAAACTGGTATCCAAAAATTTACATTATATCCTCCCTCCACACTTGTTCGTCTGGCATAAACAAAAGATAAAGAAAAGAAAAAAAGAAACTACTCCTAGATCCTCCTTCATCCATATAAGGACACCCTAGAATGTCTACAACAGCCACAGGGTCATCCATATACTCTGAACTACACCAATAACAAAAAGTGATAATGCAGTTCATTTTAATCTGAGGGCTGCTCTTGTTATCAAAACTCCTGGAATACCATTCTTTCCATATGGTCCACCAAATAATTGTTGGGACAATTTTACATCTACTCTTGCATGTGCTACCACTGCCCTCCATATTCCAGCTTTCTATAGCATGTCATGTTCTCTCGGGAACAGTCCAACTTATACCTCTGAAGTTAGTAAACAAATTCCACAGCAAGTCAACCACTTTACAGTGTAAGAACAGATGGTTAATTGTATCTGCAACCTGATCACAAAAACAACATTATGGGCACATATGTGTTCCCCTCTTTATAAGAATCTCTTGTCTAAATACAGCATCTTTCAACACCAACCAAGTAAAAACTACCACTTCATATGGTATTTTAACCTTTGATATAAGCTTCCGAGGCAGAAATTTAACTTTGGATCCCATCTTATTCATATTTCTATATGCAGAACTAACAGTGAATAATCCTTTGTTATGAGATTTCCATTTAAGAGTGTCTTCCCATTCCTTGAATCCTAAGAACTGATCAAGTGTAACATAAAATTATGGTGCCCAAGTACTTTATCATATTAGCTATTGAAAACTACCTAATTGATAAGATTATATAATATCATTCAAGACACACGATTCTGCTAAAAGGAAAAAAAAGACATAAATTTGCCCAAATGAGGAGAGGAAACTGTCTGAGACTTGGTACAAAGCACTTCAACCAAGAGAAGAACAAAGAAAGGGCGATCAATTGTTTGAATTGTCAATGATTTATTAAATGGACAAATTTATTGAACCATCATAAACATAAACCTATTGTAGGTCCTAATCAATGGCATGTGATGTATACTTCTAAAGAAGTAGCTTCAATATGATTATGCATGAAACCATGGAGGATGTCCAATATTAGGGAGATACAAGTGTAAAAGTCTAGCCAAAAATGAGCAATTCAAGCATTGATTTCCAAACAAGGTTCAATAGTTTCCAAGCTAATTCTACAATTTCATAAAGCAGCAACAAAGGAGCATCGGTCGAGTTTGATAGTTGTGAGGAGACTATGCAAAATGTTTGGGAGTCTTTCAATAAATCTCTGTAGACCTACGTTGTGTTGTTCATAGTCGTATGAGATCTGGACCTTGTTCCAAGGGGTGGGCATGGTACCGTATGGTATTGAAAGCTTTGATTCAGTATTTTCTGTTTTAAAAATATCATATCATTACCATACAAAATTAATTTGGTATGGTTCGTTATTTTTAAGTTCGGTTTTAGTATTTTGCGTATGATAAATTGGTAACATAGCTTATTCGACTTCGACTAACATATACTCGTATAATAGAGAATTATGAAGTTGAACACTTAAAAAACAACTCAATTATATCAGACTACCACCTTGCACATGTAGAAATATTCAAAAGAAAGTGTACAAGCAATTCCCATCATTTTAAATCAATTACACAGAAAGGGCATATCAATCAAGATACAGTAATCAAAGTTTCAAAATCTAAACAGCATTAGCCAAATTAAGCACGATCCAAATGGACAATCTTACACCAAAAATGGTGTGATATGAAGACTGCTTGAATGACAATCCTCTGTTAGATATAAAATGGCATTAAATGAGACGTGATATGTACTTCAGTACTTCTACTATTTTATATATCTGTTATATTGATATAACAAAAATGGATTATATATGTTACTAAATACTTCAGTACGGTATTTGGCAATTTCAATATTTTTTTATAAATACTGAATATCGTTTCGAATATCAAATATTTTTTAATGGATACAAAATATCGTATTACCGAAACTGTGGTATCAAAAAATCGTTTTTAGTGTCCTCCCAAAGTATGTAAACTCCTACTTGTTCGTAAAATATTTGGGGTGTAATGTACAGAAGATAGGGTGTCGTACATAAATAATCACATCTTTTTCAGATTTTCTACTTTTTTGTACATGGATGGTTTTTTTATTCTTCATCAATTAAAGTTATTTACATTATCAGCAAAAAAAATTGGGTGCAATGGGTGATTCCAGCATTACCGTAAGTAGCAGTACGAAGATGGCAGTAGGAAAACACAAGGAAACAACTTAAATGCATATGGAACATAGTACCGTTAAGCATCATTGCTTTTGGTGATTACAGGAGAAAGGAAATAGTGGTTTTAAAATCAAGCATACAATTATACATGTATGAATTGCTATATTCCTGGTGTAATATGCAGGTACCAAGATGTATAGTTATATCCCAATAAAGGGTACAAAAGAACTTTGTACTGTTGTCGCCTTGCTTAATCAATGACATCTCGACTTTTGCTGCAAAGATGTCTCTTCAGCTTTCTTCAACTCCTTAATATGGTTACACTTCATTAAATCTAAATCAATTATAGTTTCAATTGAAGATTTGACTGGTCGAACCAAGTAAGACTCTCTAGTCATGCCAACGACTTCCTTGATCTATTTTTTGATGTCTTGATTCAATAGCTTTAGTTTTACTAAGCTAGGAGAGCATCTTGTCTCCGTTGTACCTCGTATCAACAAACTCCTCATGCTCCAACCACATCTTTTAAATTTAAAAATTAGTTTCCCATTCTACCAATTCCCACACTCAGAATAGAACAATAAGACAATGGTTAGAACAAGATCTTACAGAATCCTTTATTTTTAAACTTAAAGAAGTCATTTCAATCAGTGTTATCAAAAGTAAAACAAGGGCAAAAAGATCTAAGGTCATTTGGAGCTTTAAGCACAAATAAAGTGTGGACTAATAATATAACAATCATGTAGCAAGAGAGCTAACATTTTCTAAAAAAATGCTCCCATGCACTTTTTTCGAGACTTCCATCTAAAAGATCCCTTTAGGGTCTCTGATCCCTTTTCCGGTGGTCCTCAACCACCGGAATCTTTCCCAATCCTTCTTTTCTTTGGAAGCCTTTTTTTCATCATGGAAAATTGTATTTACTTTAGAGTAGGTGGGAAATCTTTTGACATTACAGAGACAATAATGTATTCTGATACTTGGTTTGAATGGGTGGAAAACACTAGGTACTACACCAGGAGGATGACTTTGAGCAAAGGGGCTCTGGGTTGGCTATGCAGAAGGTTGCGAGAAGCATCAGAAGTCAGGAGTAAAATGTTCAAGACATGGAGAGGCAGATATGTTTCAACTAATATCTTTTGCTCCTTGAAGTTCAATAAGTTTGGTCGTTTTTTGTTGATCATCACAGTCAATGGCCAAAAGAGGCAAGTTATTATTATTCCAGAAAACAAGGACAACGAGGGGTGGTTAGGACTTCCTTTTTCCTTCGAAGCTAGTATTTTATGCAGTTGCAAAATGATGCGATATCAGTAGCGAAAAAGAAACCATAAATCTAGGAACAACAATAAAATATAGAAAATATAGATTGATTTGATACAAGAATGGAAATAATTGACAACACTATTTGATGGACAAAACCCTTATTTACCCTAATCTCCTAGATATACCCTCAAGCGGAAGAATTCCTCAAGCAAGTAATTCCTCTCGATAACCCTCAATAGGAATGATCCCTCTAGCAAGCAATCTCAACAACATTATTTAGCAACAAAAGTCTTACTCGTACTCTCTCAAAAGTTCCAGTCATCAAAGTCATATCATATCAAAATTAGCTACGTCTAGATGGATTATTCTCACCTATGTATAGTGTATGCTAGCTAGGGGTGTCAAATGGGCGGGTTGAGTTGAAATTTGGGATATTAAAATGGGTTGAGATAGAAATCGGGTTGGGTCTTAACCCACCTAAGTTTACTTTGGGCTCAAATGGGTTAGGTTCAAATGGGCTAAAAACGGATTGGATCTTGACCCACCCAATTTGACCCGATTAATCTCAATAATTTTAATATAGTGATATTTAACTTTTATAATCACAATTCAAATTTCCGCTCAAGATTTTTCTTAAAAAAAGTAACAAATGGATAGACAAGCCCTAAAAATGTCAAATAGATAATGATGCATACCTTTAATATAGGAACATATCTTAGTAAAGAATTTTAAAACGGGCTGAAATTGGAGATTGAATTGGGCTCAATTGAGGATTCTCTTAAATTGGATTATGCTTGAATGAGTTGAGATTGAACCCAATTCAAATTATCATGAGCTCAACCCTTAAAATTTTGGGCGGTTTGGGCAGGTTACCTATGTATGGTTCATTTTAACACCCCTAATGCGAGCTATTACATACTTGCACAAAAGTGGCATTCTAGAAATAGCAAAAGTAGCCCAAGATTGTACTATTAAAATTGACATAGTATGGGCTCAAAATAGTCTTACGAACCGTATGAGCCATTCATGGTCTGTAGGTGGCTCTATAGCATCAAGACACAAGTTGGCAATGTCCATCCTCGACATATGATTCAAAACACAGGCTACAGATCGTACGTTATGCTCCAGCCACTATGTTGCGCCGACTCTTCATTTTTGCAGCCGACCCTGTCTCGACGCGACTCTAGTGTGGGTGCGGGTGCGGGTGCGGGTGTGGGGTGCGTGTTGAATTCAGTCAATTTTATCTGGATACTTAAACCAGAGCCAATGAAAAAATGAGGAAGAAGAGATCAATTTCATGGCCACACTTTTTCTCCGACGAAGTTGTCACATGGACTGGTTGCTCCATGGAAAAAAATAGCAAGAACAGAGAGAGAGTGAGAGCAGGCAAACCTTTTTTCTTGTACAAGAGGAGGCGGAAGCTTCATGGGAAAGAAGAAAGAATTCTAAGTCTTTTTTCTTGACAAAGAAGCGAGAAACTTTCTTTCTTAAAAAGGAACAAAGCATGCTAAGAGTTTCTTGGAAGGAAACACGTCTTTCTTGGGGGAAAAAAGGACAACACAACACTTCAATGAATTAGTATATCTAAGTTAAGTTTGTCTATATATATATATATATATATATATATATATATATAATAAATAAAAGGAATTACGCTTTTAAATGGGCCATGTAGGAGAGTGCATTATTTGGAACAAGACGAAAAATCAAATCAGATTGAACCAAATTCTAATTTGATTTAGTTTATATTTTANATTATTATTGTTATTGTTATTGTTATTATTATTATTATTATTATTATTATTATTATTATTATTATTATTATTATTATTATTATTAATATTATTATTATTATTATTATTAAGTTGCTCGGACTCGGGTGCGAGTATCCGAGACGGATGCGAATCAGAGAGTCGGATTCGACAAAATTTAAATTTTAAGATTCGATGGTGCGAATCCGAGTATGGATACGGGTGTGGGGATTCGGCTAAATTTTTTCAATATTATAAAATATAGTTATAATAATAATAATAATAATAATAAATATCTTGTAAAAAATATACTTAAAAGCATAACAATTATAGATATACAAATTTAAAAACATAAATTAATTATAACTTGTTATTAATTAATTTTAATTATATATATATATATATATCCTAACTTTAATTGGATACTACAATTCATTAAGATACTGTATGTTGTCCTTTCTTCTCCCAAAAATCCTTTTCTTCTCCCAATAAATCTTTAGCATGGTATGTTCCTTTTCAAGAAAAAAAGTTCTCTTATTTTTCATGAAAAAGACTTTAAAATTCTCTGTTTTGTCCATGGAGCTTCGCCTCCTCTCTGTTCAGGTACAAAACAAGTTGTCTGCTCTCTTTCTCTATTTGTAAGCTTTGCCTCTTCACTATTCTTTTCCATACAAATTCATCGGAGAAAAGTCATCAACTTTCACCGACATGAAATCGATGACTTCTTCTCCATTTTTTCTCTCGGCTCGGTCAAAGTTTCCAGACCAGATTGACCGAATCCGACACGCACCCCGCACCAGAGTCGCGTCGAGAAGGGTTCGGCTGGAAAAATGAAGAGTCTGCGCAACATAGATTGAATATTTTTAGCCGAATCCCCGCACCCGTATCTGTGCTCGGATTCGCACCCCGAATCTTAAAATGTAAATTTTGTCGAATCCAACTCTCGAATTTGCATCCGTCTCGGATACCCGCACTCGAGTCCGAGCAACTTAGTCCAGTCATTTGTGATTTACAACCAACCTATCTTTCATAAGTTGCATTTGTGAACCGTATGTGGAAGTTGCGCTATATTCTTCTTCCTGGTACAAGTATTCTTCTAAGCCTTGCACTGTTATTTTAGCATGTTCTTGGACTTCAAACCTTCATTCCAAGCTCCTTTCAAGCCTCCGAAATAGCAACTTGATGAAAGTCCTTGAAATCCTATCCCCGAAAATGAATGGCGGACAATCAAAAATCTAGTGGATCATAAGCTCACTCTTCTAACACACTAGATATTATAACTTATCAAATGCTATTAATTATGTTAAAAAATTTCATCCTTTCAAAAATCTAAAACCAATTTTCTACAGTTCTGTGGCTTAGAAGTATTTACAGAAACATAGATGGGGACTTAGAAGGGCTTCTCCCAAAAACAAAGAAGGTACTTCTTCCCATTATATCTAAAATAATTCCACAACAAGTACCTTTCTATTCATTGTAGAACTAGGCTTAAGTTATACCATCCTTTACTCTTCCTATAGTCTCATCCCCCTACTATTCTCACTGCATAATAGTTAGGGATGTTTAAAACAAAAACAAAACCAATAACCCAAATCCAAAAAATGTTATTGGTCTATCGGTAATGGCTTATTGGTTTAACGGTTTTGATTCTTTTATTATCAGCTTATCAGTTCATAACTATTTGAGGGTTTTTTTATGGGTTAACTGATAACTCGATAGTAAATAAATTATATTTATATCATTCAGTATATAAAGACTTTGACTTAGGATTTAGGGCCTATTGGGATGAGCTTAGATAAACTAAACTTACAAGTCAAAAGTTAAAAGTCATAAGTAGATGTAGATGGTAGCCTACTTTTAACTTTTGACTTATTTTTAAACATTTTTGGTCTAAAAGTGGGTGCTTAAAGTACTTTATAACATTTCCAAAGACCACCTAAATATAAGTTTATCCAAACAGGTGCTTAGTTTCATATTTTATATCTGACAATCTCACACTTTCAGCTATTCTACAATGTGTTAGTATTGCTTTTGAGCAAAACGCAACCTATCCATTAATGTGCATGATTTATTTGGTTTGTTATCCTATTTCTAAGTGATTTACAATCATTTATTTTTGGTGTCAAATCTTCACGGTCAGACTACAATCGATAACGATCAATAACCAATAAACCGATAATCGATAAGTCAATATCTCAATGCGTTTAGCATGTCTACAAACCGATAACCAATAAGTCAAATCAATAAACTTCAAAATTGAACCGAACCGACCAATACACAACCCTAATAATAGCTGGCAAGAGAACTCTTGATTCTTCATTTATAAGGTAAATAATCCGGCAGCTCTAGGTTCATTATTTTGTTTGGTAAAATTTGTCCATAAAATTAGATAGTCTCGACCTTTTGAATCTTCAATTTCCCAATAAAGTCTACTTAACCCTTTCACTTACCGATACAAGGAGGTCTCCACGTGTTTTAGCCAACAAAGAACCAGGCATGTCATTTTCCACTATTCCGCAAGTCAAAACAACACAGAAATAAACTAATGCGACAAAAATTATATAGTTACCTACTCCATTGTCTATTTCATATTTACTCATGGGACCATGATAGTAAGTAGCATCCAGTTTTCCGCTAATCCATTTAAACCCCTACTCCTCTCCCATTAATGGTTAGAGAAAGAGTACACCTTAATCTATGAAGCAACTAAGTAGATGTCCAAGCAAGATTCAACAACTTGTACTCTGGATGAAGAATCAGAAAGTATTTTAATAATAACAATATATACAAAACTAACCAAGAAAATGTGCAAGACCCTGAGCATCATAAGGATCAGAGAAACTGCCGGTCGTTACACACATTGCAGCGGCTGCCTGCAAAATGGCAACAAATAAACTAAGGATGGAAAAAATAACCTAAAAACATTTGTTTGATTTTTATAATAATAATGATTGAATTAAAATGACCTTTTTCTGTGAAGCACATTTACTCCCTTTGTCTCTAACTTCAGTTTCTTCTTCATCATCAGTTTCATCACTTTCTTCTTCTCCTTCTTCGCTATCTTCTGCTTCTTCATCTTCTTCGTCTTCAGAGTTTCCGGAATGTTCTGGAAGTCCATCGGGGTAGATATCAGGATCGTGAACCAGAAGAGCACAGAGGCCATTCGGGAGTTGAATGTATCTGTACAAACGCTTATCGTTCGGCGACTTTTCTACTATGTCATCTGCAGTAAAGGTACGGCCGCCGACTGCCATTGTTTCCAAGTGTAGAGAAAGATTATTAGTACGTTGTACTCTCTCTTCACAGATTACTCTGTTCGAGTTATTCTCTAGGTTCGCTGTTTAACCAATCGTTTCGGCTCCTACTTTCTCATATGCCAATACCTAAACCTTCAAAATATATATAATTATTTTAATAATATAATTTAAATAAAAATTAATTACAAGAGCCATGTATGTTATTGTGAAAAGATAAAAAGGTCTCATATAACCTTTAATTTTGTTATATAGAACTGATATATCTCGTTACGAAAGTGATATAATATATACCATAATTTTATATGTCATAATGAGAGGCATATTAACTCCACATTACAAAGTTAAGTGGTTCATGTATATAACTATTGTTCTACTACTTTTTCATTTGCAAATACCTAAACCGTCAAAACATATATAAGTATTTTAATAATATAATTTAAATAAAAATTAATTACAAGAGGCATGTATGTTATTGTGAAAAGAGAAAAAGGTCTCATATACCCTTTAGTTTTGTTATATAGAACTGATATATGTCGTTATGAAAGTGCTTTCATATATACCATAATTTTATGTCATAACGAGAGGCACATTAACTCCACATTTCAAAGTTAAGTGGTTCATGTATATAACCTTGTTGTTTTATGTCATAACGAGGCATATTAGCTTCACATGGCAAAGTTGAGAGATATATTAGGCTCTTTTCCCTTTTGATAATGAGAATCAATTAATTCTTTATATGGTTTCTTAGGTATTTAAAATTGTTAAGTTCGCCTAGAGAATACATTTAAAGACCTCGCTTTATCACTTTCACGGAAATGTATTACACCTGAGTGGTAAATCCTACCACAGAATATTATTATGATTTATAGTTTATTTTTTATTAAATTTGTCAATAATATATTTGGCACTACTAGAATTTTTTATAGTAAAAACTACACAAATTGAACCTCTTAGTGAAAGTATTTATCTAAATTGGACTCTACTCGATATATTGATCCTTGTTGGACTCATTACCCAAACTATTTAGGCGCATACCCCTTGGACCCATTAAAAGACATTTACCCTTATTCAATTTCTCTTTTACGGTATTTTGAACTCCAAAATAAACCACAAAATCGCTACAACTTTCCCTCTAAATTAATTAAACGCCATTAGTGGATATGTATGTACTCATCTTTTCTTACTTAGCTTGTTTTTAAGTTTTACCATATAGACATTGTTAATATAAATCGAAACTTATCTGAATTGTATGCACCAATAATCTATGTATTTGTTGATTTTGTTTTATGGATCATAAGCAGCGTGCAGCGAATCGCTTATGGGGTCATGCGCTCCTATCACTAATTTTTTCTTGGATGATGATGGAGGTGAAGAAGAGTTTATTGGTTCAAGTATCTAGATATGTCACCAATTATGGTGCAAGGGCGCATTTCGTAATTTATTAATGAGGCTAGTGCATTTTGAAAAGGAGGGTGTTATGCATTTTTCGATAAATGGTACACATTTTCATTTTGGGTTAGGTAAGTTTGCCTTGTTATGGTTAAAATGCAAGGGCACGACGACTATCAAGTTGTTAACAGCGGCAATCGATTATTGAAGACGTATTTTAAAAGTTCTACTAGTGTTAAATGGGCTGAAATAGAAAACTATTTTAAAATAAAACATTCAAGAAGGGCACTGATGTTGGGAAGATGGCAGTGCTTTATTTTGTATATATATATATATCCGTGTTTTGTTCGGTGAAGAGTAATGCTTTGTTTTGTATATATATTCGTGTTTTGTTTGGTGAAGAGTAAAGTGCTTGATTGCCCGATGCTTACGTCTAAAGGAAGAGAGGGTAGGAAAGCTCCTCCTAGTGGTTCAGGTTCCAATAATCCCAAGCAAAACTGATTATATGCACTTCAAACTCGTGGTGAACAAAGAGTTCTTTCGATGTGGTTACCGGTATGTTGAAAGCCTTCCAACTTGATGTTTATGTTTTACTTGATCCTGGTGCTACCTTGTCTTTTTTGACGCCATATGTGGCTATAAAGTTTGATTTCATTCGGATGTGTTGTAAGATCCATATTATGTCTCTACTCATGTTGGTGATAATGTTTATACTTGTCCTATAGAGTCACTCATGTTGACCTCGTAGAGCTTGATATGGTTGATTTGATGTTATCTTGGTATGGATTGGTTATATGCAAATTTGTTACACCTCAAGAAGGTCTTGGATATGATAAGTGGCAGTATTGGATCGTTAAAGAGCCCAATAGCCTTCCAATAGGTTTCCCGTTGCTTCCTTCTAATAAATCCCTTCTTATTTGCCCTGTTGCTTGGGTATCCCGAGTAAAAAGTAAGCACTGAGACCTGGCCCCTTTTTTTAGGGCTCTACTTGATATCGTTGGCCTGTAAGATAGTATTGGTATTAGAAATTGAGCTGCCATGTGCCCACCCACGTGCTTGCTACAAAGTGGTATTGGTGTAGCTGTTTGTTGGCTTGAGGAAGCAAAGCCGTCATATCCCGAGTTTTCTTCAAGCATCTGAGCAAAAGGAAAGATCAAAATATCATGACTCGAGTTCCCCTTTAGGAAATCCATACAAAGAGGAATTTTTATGCTTTGCATCTTTATCTATGGCTGTGAAACAACTGCAAAGATTCCCAATCGTACGAAAGGTATTAATGGACCATACGCGAGAAGGATACTAAAGGTTTTGATCCATTAGTGTTCCTGGTCATGTTTGAGCCCAACACCAGAAGACCACCACTCAAGAGAGAGATGATGGTCATTCCAAAACCAGTTGTCGTCCTTAACTCAAGCTACCTCCTCCCTCGAGGGAAAATTCAAAAAAGAATAAGTTGTGATTCAGAACTGTAACTTTGAGATCTGCCATTACATTTCACCTTTAAGAACCTTTTCTAGATGGCATCGCGATTGGGGCTTTAGTCCAAGGTGTTATTAAAACGACCGCCACAAGGCATATTGAAAGACAGCGGGTGATTTCACATTTAGCTGCATACCTGGAATCAACTTTGTACGACAGATGCTCAATATTCTGCTCACCTCATGCTGGCCAACAACAATATAACCAGTGTAACCCCACAAGGGGGTCTATGTAGGAGAGGATGTACGCCGACCTTATACCTACCTTCATGCTGCCCATTGGAGAATTTTTGCAGCTTCTACATATGATTTTTTCCTGTGTATCCCAAGTCGAAACTGTTCCCCACAAAACATTTGATTATGTATTGAATGCCATCCAATCCCTTGTTCTAATCATTCTCCAGAATAATAAGGGCATTTTTCCTATCCCCAGACAAGCTTCAATTCTTAAAGAATTTGCCATGAACGTTGTAGTTCTAGAACACATTGTATGTATGTCCTTGAATCTTCCCCCTCTCCCCAGTGAAGCCTGCAGCATTCCATCACAGACCCAAAACAGATTTTCCCAAATAATCTTGATTTTACTGGTGAATGTTCTACCACACTCTATGAAGGTTAACCCTTTGTGCAAACCTCACTGATATCTAATTTTTCAAAGAATTTCTCACCTAAAATGAAGAATATTTGAATAGCCATATTTAAAAAAACTGGAACTAGGGTAGTCAAAAAGGTCATTTGCAGGAAAAAAAGGTCAAAGAACCAACGAAAAGGCCTTTTTAGAGAGAAGTCAGACTGTCTCTCTCAATTTGCTATGATATTGGACTGATCTTAATACCACTTTAGTATCTTATTACTCCTGAAACACCCAGCAATTTAATAGTTTCATTAGCACAGTTGTAGTGTAGTTAAGCAAGGAGGTGGGGAAGGAGTTCATTCTTGGAGAAGGATAAAAGAAGGAAACTAGCGATGGGCGAAGTTTATATACTAGTGATCAGATGAATTAGCAAATTCTTGTTCTTTCTGAGAAACTATAATAATAAGTTGTAAATTGTGAATGGATTGGATACAATTCTGGGTTATTTTAGCTGATGAAAGAAGAGAGAAGAAAACAGAAGAAGGCTACTCTTCCATAATAGAGGAAAAATGTTCATTTTAGTAACTAACTATAGCGCCTAATTTCAACAGTGAAACACAAAACCTGCCATGTCAGCACTTAAGCTTCAATAGTGACAAGTTGAAGTGTTCAATAGGTCACTGTTTGGTGTTTATTGCCTCCACTAGGATTTGAAAGAAATAACTGTTTATTGCCTCCACTAGGATTTGAATCTGAGACCCTCCTCGCACTTCATTGACCACTAGACCAGACCGTTGGGTGCAAAAGAGAATTTTTTATCATTTACTGTATAATATCTTAGATTATCCACTAAGGTTGAGAAGATGTCTAGTCAGAGCGGATGAACTTTTAGAAATTTATTTTTTCCTTTTTGTCCCCCCTCCCGGAATGTTGCATTTTTCATATCAATCCACACCACACTATCTGTATAAAACTTATATAAGCTAATGGAAATTACACAAAAGAACTCATATTCAAACAAATTCCAGGAAAATCCTTCTTCCATTCAATTGAATTGATATTCTAAGCCTTTAACCTCTAGAAAATATCATCAGACACCAATCTGAAACCTATTGCCTATTTTTTTTCTTTATCAACAGAATAGGTATTGATGTATCATGGTTTCACGGTACTTTTAATGATTTTTCCTGAAGTTTAGTGTGTGTCCAAAAGCCTTTTTGTATTGATTTTTATGTAAGTTTCTCCTTATTTGCNCGTAAACAAATGATTGCGAAAGCTAAAATATGGATACTGTTGTATAAAGATTTTGTAGTGAGTCATAGTGCGTCGCTTGAGGACAAACAACGAATTTAAGTTCAGGGTGTTGATGTACCGTGGTTTCACGGTACTTTAAATGTTTTTTCCTTAAGTTTAGTGTGTGTCCAAAAGCCTTTTTGTATTGATTTTTATGTAGGTTTCTCCTTATTTACATGAAATCTGTCCAAAGATGAATGCGGAAGTTTTTGAGCGAGAAATGCAGAAGAGACCACCTATGNATTTCTGTCCAAAGATGAATGCGGAAGTTTTTGAGCGAGAAATGCAGAAGAGACCACCTATGGAGCTTATGACGGTCTGCGAGTTTGTGACGGTCCGTAGGTGGCATCGTAGTGAGGAGAGAAGCTGCTGAAGGAAGATGGGGAAGTCTGACCTAGTAAGGGATTACGGAAGTCCATGACGGACCGTCATAGCCACGACGGTCCGTCCTGCTGGTTCGTCGTAATGATCAGAGAGTAGTCCCAGTACCCAAATTCCAAGAAGTTAAAGTATTATGGAACAGAGACCCTCGACGGACCGTCGTGCTTGGAACGGTCCGTCATACCTGTTCGTTGAGGGTAATGAAGAAAGCATCAGAAGATTTTGTGAAGTATGGGACGACGGATGCCATGACGGCCCGTCGTGACCACTATGGTCCGTCACGAGGTCTGTCGACTCAGACGCGTTTGGACAAATTTTCAGTAATTAGAATCCTTCTTTTATTTAGGTTTTTGTGTTTATTATAAATAGTTCGAAAAACCTCATTTTTGGGGGTTACACTGTTAGACTGTTAAACTTTTCGAGTTAGACTGTTCGAGTTAGACTTTTCGATAATTTTTAGTTCTCTTGTTCAAGTATTGAAGACTTAATTTCAGTGATTGATACACTTTTTTTGGAATTGATTGTTGGTGTTTTGTTGATTAATCAAGTGAATTTCTGGATTTTATTCTTTCTCATTAAAGTAAGTGCATGAATTCTTATATTAAATATATGAATAGTGTGATTATGACCATGGGTAACTAAACTCCATAACTAGGATTGTGGGAACCATGGGTGAATAATGAGATAAAATCTAACTAAAATAGCAATTCTAGAATAGTGTCTTGCATGTATTGATAATCCGTTCGTTTAGAAGTCTTTTTACGGATGGCCAACGTTAGAATTCGCCTTAATGCTACTTGCCGGACCAAGGAGGTAGATAATAGGAAAAGAATTATCAACATAGATTTAGTGTACACTATCTAATAGGCTAGTGTCGGTTGGTACGAGGTAATAACTTAGTCAAATATCGAATACAATGCTTAATATGAGGTTAAGGTAAGGGTTAGTATAGCAACACACGTAGCCGGATGAAGGTGCGGAGTGAAATTTTCTAGATGCCGGACCAAGGATTTATAGATACATAACTTATCACTTTACATGTAAGATACTAGGAAAGAATTGTTATTGTTAGAATTATCAAGTTAGGAACCTGTGGGGAACACCTAAGCCCTAGTTACTTTTATCAATTGATTAAGCTCCGAGAGTTGAATCTGTTAGTTTTTTACTTTAATTTTTAGTTAATTATTTTCATTCATTTAGAAATAAAAACCCTTTTTTGTCTTGTTTTCTAGGGAAATAGTTGACTAAATAATAATAATAATAGAATAAAGTTAAGTCGGAACTATTTTCCTCGTGGGATCGATCCCAACCTCATTAGTTGAGTTCTTTATTTGATACGACCGCTTTACTTCTTAGTTGAGAAGTAAGTTTGAGCGTATCAAATTTTGGCATCGCTGCCGGGGAAAGTAGCTTTTAGATTAACTTAAAATTATTACTAAAGTTTAGTCAATATTTTCTTGATTTTACTTTTCTATTATTTTTGATTCTTGCAGAACCAACTTCCTTGTATGCCTTATACACAGAGAGGAAGAGAACCCTTGTTTCCCTATGACCATGAATTAGAGCGTACACTACGCAATATGAATCAAAACTTGGGTATTAACGATGATGATCCAAACCAGAACATCCCAGCTCCAGTTGATGCTCATGGTCAGTTATTACCGATGTCCTAGTGAAAATCAACAAAGGGGACGAAATCCCGCTCCATGTCCTCAAGAATACTACAGAGGTTATGATAATATTGCAGACTCTGATGGGCCACTTGTCTTGCCCCCTCTACCACAAGGCCACACCTTTGTGGTAACTAGTAGTCTGATGCAAATGCTCACTGCTAAAGGTTTGTTTTCAGGGCTACCTTCTGAGGACCCACATGCCCATATAGCTAAGGTAAGAGCAGTGTGTAAAAGCTCTGTAGGGAGGCCTGATTTGAATTTGGATGTAATAGAGCTAAGCTCTCTCAATGACGGGAGAGACTGCTATTTGGTTCACTAAGCTCCCTTATAACTGAATTTTCACTTGGAACCAACTAAGGGACGTTTTCTTAGCACATTACTACCCGGTCTCCAAGAAACTAAATCACAAAGACAGAGTGAAAAACTTTGTGGCACTACCAAGAGAGTCAGTTAGTAGTTCTTGGCATAGATTCACTTCATTTATGACAAGTGTTCCCGATCACCGCATAAATGATGAGTCACTGAAGGAATACTTTTATCGGGGACAAGATGATAATAATAAAGAGGTATTGGATACTATAGCGGGTGGTTCTTATGGGGAGTGTCCTTATGCCGAGATTGCTGAAAAGTTAGAGAAAATCTCCCAGAATAATAAAGCTTGGAGTACTAGGAAGTCTGATACTGGAAGAAATACCTTCGCAGTGCAATCCACACACAACCCAACCACAGATGAGATTCGTGAAGAGATGGCTCAGATGATAACTGAGCTTGGGTTGGTATTAAAACATGTTAGTGGGGGTGCAGAAAAGATAAATGCAGTAAAGTACTTGTCTAAACCACCACCACCAAATGATGAATATTATTATGAGGAGGATTCCTATGCGGTAAATGAGCAGACGGGGGGTTTCTGACCGAATGCCCAAGGCTCAAATCAGGAGAATTTGCGCCAAGGTCAAGGAAACCAAGGTCGGAACTATAGTAAATATAACTTTGAGGATAATTATGTCTGAGATGGAAACTACAACCGCGACAACAACTTCAACAGGGGTAACTATGGTAACAGAAATAATAGCAATAGGCTCTATGTTCCTTCTCAAAATCGTGAAGTTGCTCCTAGGGATGGTGGAGGTAGTATGGCGCGAGTTGAGGATATGTTGCACAAAATGATGAGAAGGTTCGATGCTAGTGATGATCACATTAAAGAGTTAAGAAGTGATTTAGCGGGTATTGGACAGAAAGTTGATACACATGCAATATCGATTAAGCAGCTTGAGTTGCAAATGTCCAAATTATCTGCGACTGTGAACACACGACAACTGGGCACTCTTCCTAGAAACACTGTCCAAAATCCGAAAAATGATGGACACTGTATGGCAATCACTACTCGGGGTGGTAAGCAAACCATTGACCCACCTATGCCGTCTAATGAGGAAAAGGTGATAAAAGATAATGATAAAGTGGTAGAGGTTAGTGGTGAAGTAGAAGATAACACTGGAAAAGATGCTGAAGTGCCTAAAAAGGTAACTCCCATGCCTAGACCACCCCCCCTTCCTCAAAGATTAGCGAAAAAGACCGAGGATGGTAAATATCGGTGTTTTATAACAATGTTGAAGCAGCTTTCTATCAATGTCCCTTTGGTAGAAGCTCTAGAACAAATTCCCGGTTATGCAAATTTTATGAAAGATCTGGTTACAAAGAAAAGATCGGTCACTTTTGAGGATGATGATAGAATGCAGCATTATAGTGCTATTGCTATAAGATCTCTAGTACAAAAGAAAGAAGATCCGGGTGCATTCACTATTCCTTGTACAATCGGGTTATTACATTTTGCGAAAGCATTATGTGATCTGGGGGCAAGCATAAATCTCATGGCCCTCTTGATTAACAAGAAGTTGGGATTAGGTGATCCAAAACGCACTGCGATGCGGCTACTGATGGCCGATCGGACAGTAAAAAGGCCTATAGGGATACTCCACGATGTGCTAGTAAAAGTGGAGTCTTTAATATTTCCAAAATATTTGTTATTCTTGATTGTGAAGTCGATTTTGAAGTGCCTATCATTCTTGGGAGTCCGTTCCTTGCTATGGGTAGAGCCTTAGTTGATATGGAAAAGGGGCAGATAAAATTTTGGTTGAACAATGAAAAAGTGACCTTCAACATTTGTAGGTCCATGAGGCAGAGTGATGAGCTCCAATCGGTATCTGCTATATCCTACAAAGTTGGTAAGTCATCCGAGACACAAATAGAAGAACGTCTAGGTATAGAAGAATTAGCGGCAGTGATAATGAATTTTGATAACGATTGCATTGAAGAGTATGGGTCATTAGTCGCGGCTCATGATCGTGGTGATGTTCGATTTAAACCGAAGAAATATGAGTTAGACATGAAGAATCGCGAGTCTCCACCCGCGAAACCATCTATTGAGGAGGCTCCAAAGTTAGAACTAAAAGCTCTCCCACCTCATCTCAGGTATGAATTCTTAGGAAATGGTGACACTTTGCCGGTAATCATTGCATTAGACCTGAATGACAACAAGTTGAGAGTTTGGTGAAAGTGCTAAAAAGGTTCAAAAGAGCTATTGGGTGGACTATTGCGGACATTCTTGGGATCCCTCCTGGTATTTGTTCTCATAAAATCCAATTCATGCCCGATCATAAGCCAAGTATTGAGCACCAAAGACGCTTATGCAAGAGGTCGTGATGAAGAAAATCATTAAATGGTTGGATGCCGGAATAATATATCTGATCGCCAATAGTAGTTGGGTATGCCCTGTGTAGTGTGTACCTAAGAAAGGGGGAATGACTGTGGTCCCCAATGAGAAAAATGAACTTGTTCCAATGAGATCGGTTACTGGATGGAGGGTGTGTATGGATTACCGAAAATTAAATGCATGGACCGAAAAAGACCGTTTTCATATGCCCTTCATGGATCAGATGTTGGATAGACTTGCCGGAAAAGGGTGGTATTGTTTTCTTGATGAAGTATGAGTAATCAAGTGTCTTCAGTCATGCCGCGACGTTAAATCAGGCGCTGGTTGGGAGGCAACCCAATACGTGGCACATCACCAGGAAATTCTGCAGAAAATCACTCCGCAACATTCACTGACGGATACATCAACGGACCGTCGCATGAATCCATCGTGCCAGGTATGTTTTTCATTTATTTTTAAAATTGGGGCATCCGCGACGGAACCCATGACGGACCGTCGCATACACGACGGACCTTCGTAGGGGACTCGTTGCGTCATTAACCAGCAACCGGACCCGACTGGGCAACTTTAAAAGTTTTCAACCTTTTAAACTCCCCACCCCTTCATTTAAACCGTTTCTTTCCCTCTTTCTCCCATTTCCTCCCTTTCCAACTTCCTGCCTTTCTCATCCTCTTCTCTATCAACTGATCCACATCACTTCCCCAAATCCCCAAATCCCAAAATCTCCTTTCTACTGGTCGGAGTCTGCTGCTGTGTTTCTGCTCTTGATAGCTGAGTGCCTCACTTGCTTGTTTTTCTCCTCTTCTCAGGTATGTGTCTCTGATCTCTACCCATTTACACTGAATTTTTGTTTTTCAATTACTTTTGGCCTATTTCTTTTTGGTGGGTCTTTGTTTTTTGATCCAATTTTGTCTGACCTAGGTTGAGAGTCCCTCGAATTGCCTTCTTAAAACTCGAGAAATTGGTGTTTTAGCATTGCTAGTTTGCTAGGTATTTGGGTTAGAAACATGTAGGTTAATATCAAGTATTCCGTTTGAGTCATAGGGGATGATTGTGGCATCCTCAATTCTGTCAGTGAATGACAGAACGAGACCCCGACGACGGACTGTCGTACCCACGACGGACCGTCATAGGGTCTGTCCCAACACCCCACAATTCGTTTTCTCTAAGTGTCCACCAACGGACCTATGCGACGGACCGTCGTTCCCACGACGGTCCGTCCTGCATAACCGTCATGGTTGTCAGAGACCCTATTCCTAAGGATCTCCAACTTTTTCTAAGTGTCCTCTGACGGACATCTATGATGGACCGTTGTACCAACGACAGTCCGTCCTGCACAACCGTTATGGTTGTCAGAGACCCTATTCCTAAGGGTCTCCATTTTTTTCTAAGTGTCCACTAACGGACATCTACGACGGACCGTCGTACCCTCGTCTGTCCGTCCTGCACAACCGTCATGACGGTCAGAGACCCCTCTCCTAAGGGTCTCCATACTTTTTCTTAGTGCCCCCACGATGGACTTCGATGACGGACCGTCATTACCACGACGTTCCTTCCTGCTTATCAGTCATAACTGTCAGAAACTTTCCTTCTGAGGGTCTCCAAATAAACATTGTTGAAGTAAAACATAACGGACCCCATGACGGTCCTTCATACTCACGACAGTCCGTCACCTGGTCCATCGTGTTTCACTGCTACTACAGAGATGTGGAGACAGCGGGAGGCACGATTGATAGTGTTGTTACTGATGATGACACTACTGAGGGTGTCCAGACTACAGAGGTAGCGGGTTCCTGGGAACCGGACCCACCAGCTTGCTTATAGCCGGCGCTTTGTGCCTCAGGTTTGCTTCACCTACCACTCTCGTATTTCAGTTTTTTTATGCATTGGGAACAATTGCATATCTTTTTGTTGGGGGTGGGGTAAATGGAAAGTGAGTGCTAGGGAGAAGTCTGAGTAGCCTAACTCACGATCCTCTTTTGGGGTTTTCTTGCCTGTGTTCTTTTTTTCCCAAAAGACTGATTACTTTTATTGTTGAACCGTCATGTTATATCTTGTGTACATAGTATAACTCTGAAGCATGATGGCTAAAACAAATATGATATCCCGATATGAAAATGATGCATGACTAGGCATAGTAATTGATAATTGTGTGGCTCTAAACATGACATAGAGATACACTACTGCATGACCTTGAATCTAAGACTCGAACTAGGTATCTAATAATCTGGGAATGTAATGAATGTCAAGTGAGTATGAGGAAAATTCGTAGGATCCACCATTGAGACTGAGCTAGAACTTGCCTAGTTAGTCTTGCTAAAAGTAAGCCAAAATGAACAATTAGGAAAGGATCATAGGCCTTTGTTTGAAATAGTGAATCTTGAG
>NC_028638.1:22083856-22084825 GCF_001406875.1 Solanum pennellii | reverse complement strand
ATATATATATATATATATATATATATATATATAACAGAAAACCAAATGAAGTTAATCCCGTATTGATCCAAATGATTTGAGCCTAAACACAAATCTTTCTTTTTCACCCCAACTAATCTTCTCTGTGAACAATGTGTTGGCCCTGGTCCCTCCTTGGACATGTGCACCTCAGTTTATGCCAAAAGCATAAGTTGAGGGTGGATAATGCAGAAAACAACCTTGTCGTGGCCCTGAACCAACCGTGGGTATTGTGAACCTTGACTCATGGCAAAGTCATGAGTTGACAGTGGTCGTTATAAGGAATGCTTCGGAAAGTGGGGTTGAAAGAATGAAGAGAAAGAAAGAACAAAACAGAAGTGATTAAAAAAAAAAGAAAAGAAAAGTCACTTACATATAAGGATAAGAAAGGGAAAACAGCAAGATAAAAAGAAAATTGAGAAATTGGGTGAAATAAAACGATAAAAAGGTGGTACGTATAGCCGATATATCACAGAGGGCAACAAGTCACTAAAGTATACCTAAATATACCCTACCTTAACCTAAGCCTATGTTACAAGCTAAGAAAGTCCTATCGTGATCCAAGCATTGTATGGCGAACTTAAAGCAGTGAAAATAAGGGCAAGTTTATGGAAATATGTATGAATGAGTTGTGAATTTGTTCTGAGAGTGAGTGTTGAAAGTAATCGTTATACTCAAACTGAAATCATTGTGTGAAAAATGAGGATGTTGTTTTGAAGTGAGGACACTAGTTGCAATACCGGATATATTAGCACCTCGGTGAGAAATTGAAGAGGATAGGTGTCAGTGCGTGGTGAGTCTGTGTCATGGTCTGGTTCCACATAATTCAAGCCTAATAGTGATAACATGCGTAAACAAATGATTGCGAAAGCTAAAATATGGATACTGTTGTATAAAGATTTTGTAGTGAGTCATAGTGCGTCGCTTGAGGACAAACAACGAATTTAAGTT